>NC_143042.1:18600000-18807500 GCF_057628025.1 Oncorhynchus mykiss
ATACGCACAATTTCTTGCACACACAGACACATACAAGTCCCAGTCAGAGAGCATATGCCAGGATCAATTAAGCCAAGTGTTAATTTAACGAATCCACACAGTCCAACTCCCCCCAAACCCCCAGTCCTCCCCTCCTCCCTCCACAGTTCAGTGGTGATCTGAGGTTCTTTCAGTCCTAGTGACTGTACATCCCACCCGTTTGATGTGGCTTCAGCCTCGGCCCATTGATTTACACAGCAGCCCGGCTCACTAATAACTTAATGCCCCAGTACTTAAATCTTCATTAGAGGGGAGATGAGGGGGGAGAGCAGAAGAGACTTTGGGGGCCGGGACTCTCTAGAGAGGAGTGGAGCAGGAAAACGCAGCCGAAGATATCATTAGGGTCTGGGAAGGGTCGGGACAAGTTACACTGAGCTTTTTGAGAATATTTTGGAATCTCTCCCTGTCGAGAGCAAGGATCCAATGATGAATGTCTTATGATGAATGTCTTGTGTGTGTGAGTGTGTGATGAGTGTGAGTGTGTGATGAGTGTGAGTGTGTGATGAGTGTGAGTGTGTGATGAGTGTGAGTGTGAGTGTGTGATGAGTGTGTGATGAGTTTGAGTGTGTGATGAGTGTGTGATGAGTGTGAGTGTGTGATGAGTGTGAGTGTGTGATGAGTGTGAGTGTGTGATGAGTGTGGGCGAGTACATCAAAGTTACTTACACTAGACCCCCCACTACATCCTGGTCCTCTCCAAAGCTGTCAAAGAGCACTGGGTAGCCCTCTCTGGTTTTCCCTCTGTGGTGTGGTGAGAATAACAGACCATGGGGGGCCCTTCATGTGCCTCATTAGGGGTCCAAAGTACCTCCTTAGATAGGGGTGCTAGGAAGCTCCCTTTACAGACAAATCTAACACCACTGTCCTCAAGCATCTCCTTTCTAAAGACTCAATCTGAAAGATTCCCTACTCATCGAAGGTGTTTGGGCGACACTGTGAAAAAAAGTAACAAATAATGCTAAATGTTCATATATGTAGCGTGAAATATGAAGTTATTCTTGTTCCTGTACAATAATGTATTTTGGATGATGCAAGTGTACGCATTTCACATTTGAGTTATCCTTTAAATGCACTGAAAGTAAACTTGATTCGGTTGGGTTAGGAAACGTTTCCTTATGGAAAAGGAATATCTACGGCAGCCTCAACAACGCAACAGTTGACAAAAGATGTGTCTGTTTTGAAAACTAAATCCACAAGAAAGCGGTGTGTACAACTTCCTCTAGAGTCAAATTTAAACCTGGGAAAGGGAGAAGGTGGAGAGGGACACCTGAACTCAGCACAATCTGTCCTGAAACAGCAAACAGAGCCGGGGGCCACCTGGGCCGTGAGCTCCGCTGGCCTCTCTAAAGGTACAATGTGATGAGATGGCTGGCTGGAGGAAGGCCTGTGAGGGAGGCAAGTGAAATGTTTAGTTACTGTATCAAACCTGAAGTCCCAACGCGACGGGTTGATAAACACTCCCTACCATATCACATGTCGAGCTCTGACGAAATCAAGTTTGTGGTAAACGTCAATGACAGGGGGGCAGAGAGAAAGACAGAGACAGAGAGAGAACAGACAGACAGAGAGAGAGAGACATATCTCAGCGAGTATGGAACAGAAAAGAGCTCGAAGTGAGACGGTAAAGGTTGAGTTGAGAGTTGGGCTGACTGTTCCATTCCAGCACCCTGTCCTCATTGTTTTGACTGGGGAGGTCAGAGGGTCCAGAGCCACTGAATCACTCTGTAGTTGAGAATAGGAGAGGAGGAAGTAGTGTACTGGACGAGAAGAGAGAAGGTAATAGTAATAGTAAGAGAGGAGACGAGGTAGTAGTACTGTATTAGGGGAGGAGAGGAGGTAGTAGTACTGTATTAGGGGAAGAGAGGATGTAGTAGTACTGTAGTGAAAGAGAGGAGACGAGGTAGTAGTACTGTATTAGGGGAGGAGAGGAGGTAGTAGTACTGTATTAGGGTAGGAGAGGAGGTAGTAGTACTGTAGTGGTTTAGAGGAGAGGAGGGAGTAGTACTGTAGTGGTTTAGAGGAGAGGAGGGAGAAGTACTGTAGAAATCAAAAGGATAGGAAGTAGTAGTACTGTAGTGGAGGAGAGGAGAAGAGTTAGTAGTACTGTATTAGGGGAGGAGAGGAGGTAGTAGTACTGTAGTGGAGGAGAGGAGGTAGGAGAACTGTAGTGGAGGAGAGGAGGTAGGAGAACTGTAGTGGAGGAGAGGAGGTAGGAGAACTGTAGTGGAGGAGAGGAGGAAGGAGTACTGTAGTGAAGGAGAGGAGGTAGGAGAACTGTAGTGGAGGGGAGGAGGTAGGAGAACTGTAGTGGTGGAGAGGAGGTAGGAGAACTGTAGTGAAGGAGAGGAGGTAGGAGAACTGTAGTGGAGGAGAGGAGGTAGGAGAACTGCAGTGGAGGAGAGGAGGTAGGAGTAATGTAGTGGAGGAGAGGAGGTAGGAGAACTGTAGTGGAGGAGAGGAGGTAGGAGAACTGCAGTGGAGGAGAGGAGGTAGGAGTACTGTAGTGGTGGAGAGGAGGTAGGAGAACTGTAGTGAAGGAGAGGAGGTAGGAGAACTGTAGTGGAGGAGAGGAGGTAGGAGAACTGTAGTGAAGGAGAGGAGGTAGGAGAACTGTAGTGGAGGAGAGGAGGTAGGAGAACTGTAGTGGAAGAGAGGAGGTAGGGGTACTGTAGTGGAGGAGAGGAGGTAATAGAACTGTAGTGGAGGAGAGGAGGTAGGAGAACTGTAGTGGAGGAGAGGAGGTAGTACTGTAGTGGAGGAGAGGAGGTAGGAGAACTGTAGTGGAGGAGAGGAGGTAGGAGAACTGTAGTGGAGGAGAGGAGGTAGGAGAACTGTAGTGGAGGAGAGAAGGTAGGAGAACTGTAGTGGAGGAGAGGAGGTAGTGCTGTAGTGGAGGAGAGGAGGTAGGAAAACTGTAGTGGAGGAGAGGAGGTAGTAGTACTGTAGTGAAGGAGAGGAGAGGAGGTAGTAGTACTGTAGTGGAGGAGAGGAGAGGAGGTAGTAGTACTGTAGTGAAGGAGAGGAGAGGAGGTAGTAGTACTGTAGTGGAGGAGAGGAGAGGAGGTAGTAGTACTGTAGTGAAGGAGAGGAGGTAGGAGAACTGTAGTGAAGGAGATGAGGTAGTAGTACTGTAGAAAACGAAAGGAGAGGAGGTAGTAGTACTATAGTGGAGGAGAGGAGGTAGTAGTACTTTAGTGGAGGAGAGGAGGTAGTAGTACTGTAGTGGAGGAGAGGAGGTAGTAGTACTTTAGTGGAGGAGAGGAGGTAGTAGTACTGTAGCGGAGGAGAGGAGGTAGTAGTACTGTAGTGGAGGAAAGGAGAGGAGGTAGTTGTACTGTAGTGGAGGAGAGGAGGTAGTAGTACTGTAGTGGAGGAGAGGAGGTAGTAGTACTGTAGTGGAGGAGAGGAGGTAGGAGAACTGTAGTGGAGGAGAGGAGGTAGGAGAACTGTAGTGGAGGAGAGGAGGTAGGAGAACTGTAGTGGAGGAGAGGAGGAAGGAGTACTGTAGTGAAGGAGAGGAGGTAGGAGAACTGTAGTGGAGGGGAGGAGGTAGGAGAACTGTAGTGGTGGAGAGGAGGTAGGAGAACTGTAGTGAAGGAGAGGAGGTAGGAGAACTGTAGTGGAGGAGAGGAGGTAGGAGAACTGCAGTGGAGGAGAGGAGGTAGGAGTAATGTAGTGGAGGAGAGGAGGTAGGAGAACTGTAGTGGAGGAGAGGAGGTAGGAGAACTGCAGTGGAGGAGAGGAGGTAGGAGTACTGTAGTGGTGGAGAGGAGGTAGGAGAACTGTAGTGAAGGAGAGGAGGTAGGAGAACTGTAGTGGAGGAGAGGAGGTAGGAGAACTGTAGTGAAGGAGAGGAGGTAGGAGAACTGTAGTGGAGGAGAGGAGGTAGGAGAACTGTAGTGGAAGAGAGGAGGTAGGGGTACTGTAGTGGAGGAGAGGAGGTAATAGAACTGTAGTGGAGGAGAGGAGGTAGGAGAACTGTAGTGGAGGAGAGGAGGTAGTACTGTAGTGGAGGAGAGGAGGTAGGAGAACTGTAGTGGAGGAGAGGAGGTAGGAGAACTGTAGTGGAGGAGAGGAGGTAGGAGAACTGTAGTGGAGGAGAGAAGGTAGGAGAACTGTAGTGGAGGAGAGGAGGTAGTGCTGTAGTGGAGGAGAGGAGGTAGGAAAACTGTAGTGGAGGAGAGGAGGTAGTAGTACTGTAGTGAAGGAGAGGAGAGGAGGTAGTAGTACTGTAGTGGAGGAGAGGAGAGGAGGTAGTAGTACTGTAGTGAAGGAGAGGAGAGGAGGTAGTAGTACTGTAGTGGAGGAGAGGAGAGGAGGTAGTAGTACTGTAGTGAAGGAGAGGAGGTAGGAGAACTGTAGTGAAGGAGATGAGGTAGTAGTACTGTAGAAAACGAAAGGAGAGGAGGTAGTAGTACTATAGTGGAGGAGAGAGGTAGTAGTACTTTAGTGGAGGAGAGGAGGTAGTAGTACTGTAGTGGAGGAGAGAAGGTAGTAGTACTTTAGTGGAGGAGAGGAGGTAGTAGTACTGTAGCGGAGGAGAGGAGGTAGTAGTACTGTAGTGGAGGAAAGGAGAGGAGGTAGTTGTACTGTAGTGGAGGAGAGGAGGTAGTAGTACTGTAGTGGAGGAGAGGAGGTAGTAGTACTGTAGTGGAGGAGAGGAGGTAGTAGTACTGTAGTGGAGGAGAGGAGGTAGGAGAACTGTAGTGGAAGAGAGGAGGTAGGAGTATTGTAGTGGAGGAGAGGAGGTAATAGAACTGTAGTGGAGGAGAGGAGGTAGGAGAACTGTAGTGGAGGAGAGGAGGTAGTACTGTAGTGGAGGAGAGGAGGTAGGAGAACTGTAGTGGAGGAGAGAAGGTAGGAGAACTGTAGTGGAGGAGAGGAGGTAGTGCTGTAGTGGAGGAGAGGAGGTAGGAAAACTGTAGTAGAGGAGAGGAGGTAGTAGTACTGTAGTGAAGGAGAGGAGAGGAGGTAGTAGTACTGTAGTGGAGGAGAGGAGAGGAGGTAGTAGTACTGTAGTGAAGGAGAGGAGAGGAGGTAGTAGTACTGTAGTGGAGGAGAGGAGGTAGTAGTACTGTAGTGAAGGAGAGGAGGTAGGAGAACTGTAGTGAAGGAGATGAGGTAGTAGTACTGTAGAAAACGAAAGGAGAGGAGGTAGTAGTACTTTAGTGGAGGAGAGGAGGAGGTAGTAGTACTGTAGTGGAGGAGAGGAGAGGAGGTAGTAGTTCTTTAGTGGAGGAGAGGAGGTAGTAGTACTGTAGCGGAGGAGAGGAGGTAGTAGTACTGTAGCGGAGGAGAGGAGGTAGTAGTACTGTAGCGGAGGAGAGGAGGTAGTAGTACTGTAGTGGAGGAAAGGAGAGGAGGTAGTTGTACTGTAGTGGAGGAGAGGATGTAGTAGTACTGTAGTGGAGGAGAGGAGGTAGTAGTACTGTAGTGGAGGAGAGGAGGGAGTAGTACTGTAGTGGAGGAGAGGAGGTAGTAGTTCTTTAGTGGAGGAGAGGAGGTAGTAGTACTGTAGCGGAGGAGAGGAGAGGAGGTAGTAGTTCTTTAGTGGAGGAGAGGAGGTAGTAGTACTGTAGTGGAGGAGAGGAGAGGATGTAGTAGTTCTTTAGTGGAGGAGAGGAGGTAGTAGTACTGTAGCGGAGGAGAGGAGGTAGTAGTACTGTAGTGGAGGAAAGGAGAGGAGGTAGTTGTACTGTAGTGGAGGAGAGGAGGTAGTAGTACTGTAGTGGAGGAGAGGAGGTAGTAGTACTGTAGTGGAGGAGAGGAGGTAGTAGTTATTTAGTGGAGGAGAGGAGGTAGTAGTACTGTAGCGGAGGAGAGGAGAGGAGGTAGTAGTTCTTTAGTGGAGGAGAGGAGGTAGTAGTACTGTAGTGGAGGAGAGGAGGTAGTAGTTCTTTAGTGGAGGAGAGGAGGTAGTAGTACTGTAGCGGAGGAGAGGAGGTAGTAGTACTGTAGTGGAGGAAAGGAGAGGAGGTAGTTGTACTGTAGTGGAGGAGAGGAGGTAGTAGTACTGTAGTGGAGGAGAGGAGGTAGTAGTACTGTAGTGGAGGAGAGGAGAGGAGGTAGTAGTTCTTTAGTGGAGGAGAGGAGGTAGTAGTACTGTAGCGGAGGAGAGGAGGTAGTAGTACTGTAGTGGAGGAAAGGAGAGGAGGTAGTTGTACTGTAGTGGAGGAGAGGAGGTAGTAGTACTGTAGTGGAGGAGAGGAGGTAGTCGTACTGTAGTGGAGGAGAGGAGGTAGGAGTAGTGGAGGAAAGGAGGTAGTCGTACTGTAGTGGAGGAGAGCTGGTATGAGTAGTGGAGGAGAGGAGGTAGTCGTACTGTGGTGAAGGGGAAGAAAGGAGGTAGGAGTAGTGGAGGAGAGGAGGTAGTCGTACTGTAGTGGAGGACAGGAGGAAGGGTACTGTAGCGGAGGAGAGGAGAGGAGGTAGTAGTTCTTTAGTGGAGGAGAGGAGGTAGTAGTACTGTAGTGGAGGAGAGGAGAGGATGTAGTAGTTCTTTAGTGGAGGAGAGGAGGTAGTAGTACTGTAGCGGAGGAGAGGAGGTAGTAGTACTGTAGTGGAGGAAAGGAGAGGAGGTAGTTGTACTGTAGTGGAGGAGAGGAGGTAGTAGTACTGTAGTGGAGGAGAGGAGGTAGTAGTACTGTAGTGGAGGAGAGGAGGTAGTAGTTATTTAGTGGAGGAGAGGAGGTAGTAGTACTGTAGCGGAGGAGAGGAGAGGAGGTAGTAGTTCTTTAGTGGAGGAGAGGAGGTAGTAGTACTGTAGTGGAGGAGAGGAGGTAGTAGTTCTTTAGTGGAGGAGAGGAGGTAGTAGTACTGTAGCGGAGGAGAGGAGGTAGTAGTACTGTAGTGGAGGAAAGGAGAGGAGGTAGTTGTACTGTAGTGGAGGAGAGGAGGTAGTAGTACTGTAGTGGAGGAGAGGAGGTAGTAGTACTGTAGTGGAGGAGAGGAGAGGAGGTAGTAGTTCTTTAGTGGAGGAGAGGAGGTAGTAGTACTGTAGCGGAGGAGAGGAGGTAGTAGTACTGTAGTGGAGGAAAGGAGAGGAGGTAGTTGTACTGTAGTGGAGGAGAGGAGGTAGTAGTACTGTAGTGGAGGAGAGGAGGTAGTCGTACTGTAGTGGAGGAGAGGAGGTAGGAGTAGTGGAGGAGAGGAGGTAGTCGTACTGTAGTGGAGGAGAGCTGGTATGAGTAGTGGAGGAGAGGAGGTAGTCGTACTGTGGTGAAGGGGAAGAAAGGAGGTAGGAGTAGTGGAGGAGAGGAGGTAGTCGTACTGTAGTGGAGGACAGGAGGAAGGAGTAGTGGAGGAGAGGAGGTAGTCGTACTGTAGTGGAGTAGAGCAGGTAGTAGTACTTTAGTGGAGGAGAGGAGAGGAGGTAGTAGTACTTTAGTGGAGGAGAGGAGAGGAGGTAGTAGTACTGTAGTGGAGGAGAGGAGGTAGTAGTACTGTAGTGAAGGAGAGAAGAGGAGGTAGTTGTACTGTAGTGGAGGAGAAGAGGTAGTAGTAGTGGAGGAGAGGAGGTAGTCGTACTGTAGTGGAGGAGAGGACGTCGGAGTAGTGGAGCAGAGGAGGTAGTCTTACTGTAGTGGAGGAGAGGAGAGGAGGTAGGAGTAGTGGAGGAGAGGAGGTAGTCGTACTGTAGTGAAGGAGATGAGAGGAGGTAGGAGTAGTGGCGGAGAGGAGATGGTCGTACTGTAGTGAAGGAAAGGAGAGGAGGTAGGAGTAGTGGAGGAGATGAGATAGTCGTACTGTAGTGAAGGAGAGGAGAGGAAGTAGGAGTAGTGGAGGAGAGGAGGTAGTCGTACTGTAGTGGAGGACAGGAGGAAGGAGTAGTGGAGGAGAGGAGGTAGTCGTACTGTAGTGGAGGAGAGGAGGTAGTAGTACTGTAGTGAAGGAGAGGAGGAAGTAGTAGTGTAGTGAAGGAGAGGAGGAAGTAGTAGTGTAGTGAAGGAGAGGAGAGGAGGTAGTAGTAGTGTAGTGGAGGAGAGCAGAGGAGGTAGTAGTTGTGTAGTGGAGGAGAGGAGGTAGGAGTAGTGTGGTGGAGGAGAATACATAGTAGTTCTGTAGTGGAGGAGAGGAGAGGAGGTAGTAGTAGTGTAGTGGAGGAGAGCAGAGGAAGTAGTAGTACTGTAGTGGAGGAGAGGAGGTAGGAGTAGTGGAGGAGAGGAGGTAGTCGTACTGTAGTGAAGGAGAGGAGGGGAGGTAGGAGTAGTGGAGGAGAGGAGGTAGTAGTACTGTAGTCGAGGAGAGGAGGTAGTAATAGTGGAGGAGAGGAGGTAGTCGTACTGTAGTGAAGGAGAGGAGAGGAGGTAGGAGTAGTGGAGGAGAAGAGGTAGTCATACTGTAGTGGAGGAGAGGAGGTAGTAGTACTGTAGTGGAGGAGAGGAGGTAGTAGTAGTGTAGTGGAGGAGAGGAGGTAGTAGTACTGTAGTGGAGGAGAGGAGGTAGTAGTAGTGTAGTGGAGGAGAGGAGGTAGAAGTACTGTAGTGGAGGAGAGGAGGTAGAAGTACTGTAGTGAAGGAGAGGAGAGGAGGTAGGAGTAGTGGAGGAGAGGAGGTAGTCATACTGTAGTAGAGTAGAGGACGTAGTAGTACTTTAGTGAAGGAGAGGAGAGGAGGTAGTAGTACTGTAGTGGAGGAGAGGAGGTAGGAGTAGTGTAGTGAAGGAGAGGAGAGGAGGTAGGAGTAGTGGAGGAGAAGAGGTAGTCATACTGTAGTGGAGGAGAGGAGGTAGTAGTAGTGTAGTGGAGGAGAGGAGGTAGTAGTACTGTAGTGGAGGAGAGGAGGTAGAAGTACTGTAGTGGAGGAGAAGAGGTAGTAGTACTTTAGTGGAGGAGAGGAGAGGAGGTAGTAGTACTGTAGTGGAGGAGAGGAGGTAGTAGTAGTGTAGTGAAGGAGAGGAGAGGAGGTAGGAGTAGTGGAGGAGAGGAGGTAGTCGTACTGTAGTGGAGGAGAGGAGGAAGGAGTAGTGGAGGAGAGGAGGTAGTCGTACTGTAGTGGAGTAGAGGAGGTAGTAGTACTTTAGTGGAGGAGAGGAGAGGAGGTAGTAGTACTGTAGTGGAGGAGAGGAGGTAGGAGTAGTGGAGGAGAGGAGGTAGTAGCACTGTAGTGGAGGAGAGGAGGTAGTTGTACTGTAGTGAAGGAGAGGAGAGTAGGTAGTAGTACTGTAGTGGAGGAGAGGAGGTAGTAGTACTGTAGCGGAGGAGAGGAGGTAGTTAGTACTGTAGTGGAGGAAAGGAGAGGAGGTAGTTGTACTGTAGTGGAGGAGAGGAGGTAGTAGTACTGTAGTGGAGGAGAGGAGGTAGTCGTACTGTAGTGGAGGAGAGGAGGTAGGAGTAGTGGAGGAGAGGAGGTAGTCGTACTGTAGTGGAGGAGAGCTGGTATGAGTAGTGGAGGAGAGGAGGTAGTCGTACTGTGGTGAAGGGGAAGAAAGGAGGTAGGAGTAGTGGAGGAGAGGAGGTAGTCGTACTGTAGTGGAGGACAGGAGGAAGGAGTAGTGGAGGAGAGGAGGTAGTCATACTGTAGTGGAGTAGAGCAGGTAGTAGTACTTTAGTGGAGGAGAGGAGAGGAGGTAGTAGTACTTTAGTGGAGGAGAGGAGAGGAGGTAGTAGTACTGTAGTGGAGGAGAGGAGGTAGTAGTACTGTAGTGAAGGAGAGAAGAGGAGGTAGTTGTACTGTAGTGGAGGAGAAGAGGTAGTAGTAGTGGAGGAGAGGAGGTAGTCGTACTGTAGTGGAGGAGAGGAGGTAGGAGTAGTGGCGGAGAGGAGATGGTCGTACTGTAGTGAAGGAAAGGAGAGGAGGTAGGAGTAGTGGAGGAGATGAGATAGTCGTACTGTAGTGAAGGAGAGGAGAGGAAGTAGGAGTAGTGGAGGAGAGGAGGTAGTCGTACTGTAGTGGAGGACAGGAGGAAGGAGTAGTGGAGGAGAGGAGGTAGTCGTACTGTAGTGGAGTAGAGCAGGTAGTAGTACTGTAGTGGAGGAGAGGAGGTAGTAGTACTGTAGTGAAGGAGAGGAGGAAGTAGTAGTGTAGTGAAGGAGAGGAGGAAGTAGTAGTGTAGTGAAGGAGAGGAGAGGAGGTAGTAGTAGTGTAGTGGAGGAGAGCAGAGGAGGTAGTAGTTGTGTAGTGGAGGAGAGGAGGTAGGAGTAGTGTGGTGGAGGAGAATACATAGTAGTTCTGTAGTGGAGGAGAGGAGAGGAGGTAGTAGTAGTGTAGTGGAGGAGAGCAGAGGAAGTAGTAGTACTGTAGTGGAGGAGAGGAGGTAGGAGTAGTGGAGGAGAGGAGGTAGTCGTACTGTAGTGAAGGAGAGGAGGGGAGGTAGGAGTAGTGGAGGAGAGGAGGTAGTAGTACTGTAGTCGAGGAGAGGAGGTAGTAATAGTGGAGGAGAGGAGGTAGTCGTACTGTAGTGAAGGAGAGGAGAGGAGGTAGGAGTAGTGGAGGAGAAGAGGGAGTCATACTGTAGTGGAGGAGAGGAGGTAGTAGTAATGTAGTGGAGGAGAGGAGGTAGTAGTAGTGTAGTGGAGGAGAGGAGGTAGTAGTACTGTAGTGGAGGAGAGGAGGTAGTAGTAGTGTAGTGGAGGAGAGGAGGTAGAAGTACTGTAGTGGAGGAGAGGAGGTAGAAGTACTGTAGTGAAGGAGAGGAGAGGAGGTAGGAGTAGTGGAGGAGAGGAGGTAGTCATACTGTAGTAGAGTAGAGGACGTAGTAGTACTTTAGTGAAGGAGAGGAGAGGAGGTAGTAGTACTGTAGTGGAGGAGAGGAGGTAGGAGTAGTGTAGTGAAGGAGAGGAGAGGAGGTAGGAGTAGTGGAGGAGAAGAGGTAGTCATACTGTAGTGGAGGAGAGGAGGTAGTAGTAGTGTAGTGGAGGAGAGGAGGTAGTAGTACTGTAGTGGAGGAGAGGAGGTAGAAGTACTGTAGTGGAGGAGAAGAGGTAGTAGTACTTTAGTGGAGGAGAGGAGAGGAGGTAGTAGTACTGTAGTGGAGGAGAGGAGGTAGTAGTAGTGTAGTGAAGGAGAGGAGAGGAGGTAGGAGTAGTGGAGGAGAGGAGGTAGTCGTACTGTAGTGGAGGAGAGGAGGAAGGAGTAGTGGAGGAGAGGAGGTAGTCGTACTGTAGTGGAGTAGAGCAGGTAGTAGTACTGTAGTGAAGGAGAGGAGGAAGTAGTAGTGTAGTGAAGGAGAGGAGGAAGTAGTAGTGTAGTGAAGGAGAGGAGAGGAGGTAGTAGTTGTGTAGTGGAGGAGAGGAGGTAGGAGTAGTGTGGTGGAGGAGAATACATAGTAGTTCTGTAGTGGAGGAGAGGAGAGGAGGTAGTAGTAGTGTAGTGGAGGAGAGCAGAGGAAGTAGTAGTACTGTAGTGGAGGAGAGGAGGTAGGAGTAGTGGAGGAGAGGAGGTAGTCGTACTGTAGTGAAGGAGAGGAGGGGAGGTAGGAGTAGTGGAGGAGAGGAGGTAGTAGTACTGTAGTCGAGGAGAGGAGGTAGTAATAGTGGAGGAGAGGAGGTAGTCGTACTGTAGTGAAGGAGAGGAGAGGAGGTAGGAGTAGTGGAGGAGAAGAGGTAGTCATACTGTAGTGGAGGAGAGGAGGTAGTAGTAATGTAGTGGAGGAGAGGAGGTAGTAGTAGTGTAGTGGAGGAGAGGAGGTAGTAGTACTGTAGTGGAGGAGAGGAGGTAGTAGTAGTGTAGTGGAGGAGAGGAGGTAGAAGTACTGTAGTGGAGGAGAGGAGGTAGAAGTACTGTAGTGAAGGAGAGGAGAGGAGGTAGGAGTAGTGGAGGAGAGGAGGTAGTCATACTGTAGTAGAGTAGAGGACGTAGTAGTACTTTAGTGAAGGAGAGGAGAGGAGGTAGTAGTACTGTAGTGGAGGAGAGGAGGTAGGAGTAGTGTAGTGAAGGAGAGGAGAGGAGGTAGGAGTAGTGGAGGAGAAGAGGTAGTCATACTGTAGTGGAGGAGAGGAGGTAGTAGTAGTGTAGTGGAGGAGAGGAGGTAGTAGTACTGTAGTGGAGGAGAGGAGGTAGAAGTACTGTAGTGGAGGAGAAGAGGTAGTAGTACTTTAGTGGAGGAGAGGAGAGGAGGTAGTAGTACTGTAGTGGAGGAGAGGAGGTAGTAGTAGTGTAGTGAAGGAGAGGAGAGGAGGTAGGAGTAGTGGAGGAGAGGAGGTAGTCGTACTGTAGTGGAGGAGAGGAGGAAGGAGTAGTGGAGGAGAGGAGGTAGTCGTACTGTAGTGGAGTAGAGCAGGTAGTAGTACTGTAGTGAAGGAGAGGAGGAAGTAGTAGTGTAGTGAAGGAGAGCAGAGGAGGTAGTAGTTGTGTAGTGGAGGAGAGGAGGTAGGAGTAGTGTGGTGGAGGAGAGCAGAGGAGGTAGTAGTTGTGTAGTGGAGGAGAGGAGGTAGGAGTAGTGTGGTGGAGGAGAATACATAGTAGTTCTGTAGTGGAGGAGAGGAGAGGAGGTAGTAGTAGTGTAGTGGAGGAGAGCAGAGGAAGTAGTAGTACTGTAGTGGAGGAGAGGAGGTAGGAGTAGTGGAGGAGAGGAGGTAGTCGTACTGTAGTGAAGGAGAGGAGGGGAGGTAGGAGTAGTGGAGGAGAGGAGGTAGTAGTACTGTAGTCGAGGAGAGGAGGTGGTAATAGTGGAGGAGAGGAGGTAGTCGTACTGTAGTGAAGGAGAGGAGAGGAGGTAGGAGTAGTGGAGGAGAAGAGGTAGTCATACTGTAGTGGAGGAGAGGAGGTAATAGTACTGTAGTGGAGGAGAGGAGGTAGTAGTAGTGTAGTGGAGGAGAGGAGGTAGTAGTACTGTAGTGGAGGAGAGGAGGTAGTAGTAGTGTAGTGGAGGAGAGGAGGTAGAAGTACTGTAGTGGAGGAGAGGAGGTAGAAGTACTGTAGTGAAGGAGAGGAGAGGAGGTAGGAGTAGTGGAGGAGAGGAGGTAGTCATACTGTAGTAGAGTAGAGGACGTAGTAGTACTTTAGTGAAGGAGAGGAGAGGAGGTAGTAGTACTGTAGTGGAGGAGAGGAGGTAGGAGTAGTGTAGTGAAGGAGAGGAGAGGAGGTAGGAGTAGTGGAGGAGAAGAGGTAGTCATACTGTAGTGGAGGAGAGGAGGTAGTAGTAGTGTAGTGGAGGAGAGGAGGTAGTAGTACTGTAGTGGAGGAGAGGAGGTAGAAGTACTGTAGTGGAAGAGAAGAGGTAGTAGTACTTTAGTGGAGGAGAGGAGAGGAGGTAGTAGTACTGTAGTGGAGGAGAGGAGGTAGTAGTAGTGTAGTGAAGGAGAGGAGAGGAGGTAGGAGTAGTGGAGGAGAGGAGGTAGTCGTACTGTAGTGGAGGAGAGGAGGAAGGAGTAGTGGAGGAGAGGAGGTAGTCGTACTGTAGTGGAGTAGAGGAGGTAGTAGTACTTTAGTGGAGGAGAGGAGAGGAGGTAGTAGTAGTGTAGTGAAGGAGAGGAGAGGAGGTAGGAGTAGTGGAGGAGAGGAGGTAGTCGTACTGTAGTGGAGGAGAGGAGGAAGGAGTAGTGGAGGAGAGGAGGTAGTCGTACTGTAGTGGAGTAGAGGAGGTAGTAGTACTTTAATGGAGGAGAGGAGAGGAGGTAGTAGTACTGTAGTGGAGGAGAGGAGGTAGGAGTAGTGGAGGAGAGGAGGTAGTAGCACTGTAGTGGAGGAGAGGAGGTAGTTGTACTGTAGTGAAGGAGAGGAGAGGAGGTAGTAGTACTGTAGTGGAGGAGAGAAGGTAGTAGTAATGTAGTGAAGGATAGGAGAGGAGGTAGTAGTACTGTAGTGGAGGAGAGGAGGTAGTAGTAGTGTAGTGGAGGAGAAGAGGTAGTAGTAGTGGAGGAGAGGAGGTAGTAGTACTGTAGTGGAGGAGAGGTGGTAGTAGTACTGTAGTGGAGGAGAGGAGGTAGTAGTACTGTAGTGGAGGAGAGGAGGTAGTAGTACTGTAGTGGAGGAGAGGAGGTAGTAGTACTGTAGTGGAGGAGAAGAGGTAGTAGTAGTGGAGGAGAAGAGGTAGTAGTAGTGGAGGAGAGGAGGTAGTAGTACTGTAGTGGAGGAGAGGAGGTAGTAGTACTGTATTAGGGGAGGAGAGGAGGTAGTAGTACTGTAGTGGAGGAGAAGAGGAAGTAGTAGTGTAGTAGAGGAGAGGAGATAGTAGTAGTGTAGTGGAGGAGAGGAGGTAATACAGCCCTGTTAATGCAGCCCTGTTAATACATCCCTGTTAATACATCCCTGTTAATACATCCCTGTTAATACAGCCCTGTTAATACATCCCTGTTAATACATCCCTGCTAATACAGCCCTGTTAATACATCCCTGCTAATACAGCCCTGTTAATACATCCCTGTTAATACAGCCCTGTTAATACAGCCCTATTAATACATCCCTGTTAATACAGCCCTGTTAATACAGCCCTGTTAATACAGCCTGGACAACCAGCAGAACACGTCAAGTGTTGGACTGGAGGACAAATATGAGAGAGAGGGGGAGACAGAGATGTTGAGAGAGAGGAGAGGGGAATGGAGGGAGAGAGAGAGAGATGGAGGAGGAGGTGAAAGAGTAAGAAAGAGGGGGGAGAAAGGGAAAGAGAGAGGGGGGAGGAGGAGAGAAAAAGAAAGAAGTAGACAGAGACAGTTGGTGGAAGACAGAGAGAATGAGAGACAGAGAGGCCTATTTTAGTGCCTCAGGTCTCTCCTGCCTCCAGTATTTCTGCTGAGGGATGAGGGATGAGAAGATGGTGGTGTTTATGTGGCAGGCTGGATGCCAGTCAGAGAGACTGAGAGGCTGATCTCTCTCTCGCCAGAGCTGCCTCAGTCACAACACCATGAGGAGTCCAGGACACACAGAGGAGCTGCCTGAAGAGAGAGGGGTCCTCTGAGATCTGAGAGGGATGAGCGGCTGTTCTGCATCTCTTTCGAGAGTCGCCAGTCATCACTGTCCCGTGTAAATGCGTCTGAGCATGTGTGTGCTTGTGCACGTGCATACGTGTACGCGTGTGCGTGTGCGTGGTGAGGACCAGTGTGTTTGTACTCCTCTGCCCTGAGTAGTGATCACACAGCACAGCCGCCCATAAAGCTTCCACTTAAAAGAACCCTTTTAAATAAACCCTTTAAAGGCTCCCAACGTAATATCAAACGGGAAGGACGTTCAAAGCCTCGCTGCAACAATTTATACAACTATTAGAGCTAGGCTAAAGTTCCTCTTCAAAGAGCCTCTCTCTCTTGCATGGTGGCTTTTAAGCTGTACGGAGCAGCTATCCTCACTACTGTATAGGAGAGTTGTTTGTTAACGGACTGTCAATCCTACGGTATAAACCACTGAGACGATTTGACTGGTTTAAATCAACCACAATCGGTGCTTTGTTGTATTGAATGGAAGATGTAGGCATCTGTAGGTAGATACATGGACGGCTGTAGCCAACTTGGTAGCAAGCATTAAGGCGCCCTTGTCCCTTCAACTAAAAACTGCAGGCTCGTTGGAGGAAAAACTACACCACACACACACCCCCCACACACACACCCCTTTTAATTTAAATCTGTCAGACTCGCGCTCTCTCTCTCTCTCTCTCTCTCTCTCTCTCTCTCACTGGCCGACTGAAACCACAATGCTATAGGTACTAAGCCATGAATTTCAATGAGTAGCTTTTCTTCAACGCGCTGCATTGATGTCCTTCAAACTGAGCATATCCCTCCCCAATCTCTTCCTCAAATACAAGAGGGCGGACAGACACTTTCCCTCTCTCTCTCTCGCTCTCTCTCTCTCTGTCGTGGGAAGTGGAGTCTCAGGCGAAAGCAAAGGTGATATTAGTGATTCCTGTCAGTTCTTCAGGACAGTGATGTCATAACACAGTTTTTTACGATTGCTTACACACTAAAATTCATGCAACACTAGTGGACCATGCTGTGAACTACGGATTGACGCTGAGGGAGTCTGGACTGAGAGTTCAGCCAAATCTTAGCAGATATACAGTGGCATCTGTCATAAGGACTTTTCGACAGGAAAACAGGTAGAAGATCTGTCTACAGTTACAGTAATCAGACGCTTATTGTATGCACCATATCAGCACTTGTGATACCTCTTCCTGTGACATTGTACAGTAAGTTACATGTGTTATTCTCTAGGATAGGATTGAGGGTCGGGAACGACAAGGAACGACAAGGAGGAAGAGGGCCCATATTCACGCAAGAACAAGAGAGAGAGATCATGAATATGGTTTTGGCCAATAATGCTATCAGGCTCAGAGAACTACAAGCCAACATTATCGGTGACCTTGCCATTTTCAATAATGCTATCAGGCTCAGAGAACTACAAGCCAACATTATCGGTGACCATGCCATTTTCAATAATGTCCATCAGGTCTCTCAGTCAACACTGGCACACATCCTGAAAAGACATCAGGTTCAAATGAAACAACTTTATCGAGTACCTTTTGAGCGGAATTCAGAGAGGGTCAAACGGCTGCAGCATGAGTATGTGGAGGTTTGTATTGTTGACTTTTTTACATTGACTGTATACTAGACCTATCCTGAACTACACAATCTTGTCTTTCACTGTATTTCAGGGAGTTTTGCAGATGGATGCTGAGGAAATCCTGCATGAATTCATATGTATTGATGAGGCAGGGTTCAACCTCACAAAAGCAAGGAGAGGCAGAAATATCATTGGCCACAGGGCTATAATCAATGTCCCAGGGCAACATGGGGGTAACATCACTCTCTGCGCTGCCACTTCACAGCAGGGGGCTGTCCTCCGTCATGCCAAAACTGGCCCTTACAACACACCTCACATTCTCACATTTTTGGACCGTTTGTACCACATCGTCACAGCAGGTAATGAAATGCACCAGATGCAATACACGGTCATCTGGGACAATGTGTCATTCCACCGCTCTGCTTTGGTCCAGAACTGGTTTCAACACCATCCACAGATGACAGTACTATACCTTCCACCATACTCTCCATTTCTAAACCCTATCGAAGAGTTTTTCTCTGCATGGCGGTGGAAGGTATACGATCTCCAGCCCCAGGCTCAGGTACCCTCATTCAGGCCAGGAAGGTTTACGATCTCCAGCCCCAGGCTCAGGTACCCCTCATTCAGGCCAGGAAGGTTTACGATCTCCAGCCCCAGGCTCAGGTACCCCTCATTCAGGCCAGGAAGGTTTACGATCTCCAGCCCCAGGCTCAGGTACCCCTCATTCAGGCCAGGAAGGTTTACGATCTCCAGCCCCAGGCTCAGGTACCCCTCATTCAGGCCAGGAAGGTTTACGATCTCCAGCCCCAGGCTCAGGTACCCCTCATTCAGGCCAGGAAGGTTTACGATCTCCAGCCCCAGGCTCAGGTACCCCTCATTCAGGCCAGGAAGGTTTACGATCTCCAGCCCCAGGCTCAGGTACCCCTCATTCAGGCCAGGAAGGTTTACGATCTCCGGCCCCAGGCTCAGGTACCCCTCATTCAGGCCAGGAAGGTTTACGATCTCCAGCCCCAGGCTCAGGTCCCCCTCATTCAGGCCAGGAAGGTTTACGATCTCCAGCCCCAGGCTCAGGTACCCCTCATTCAGGCCAGGAAGGTTTACGATCTCCAGCCCCAGGCTCAGGTACCCCTCATTCAGGCCAGGAAGGTTTACGATCTCCAGCCCCAGGCTCAGGTACCCCTCATTCAGGCCAGGAAGGTTTACTAAGTCCACGCCGCAGCTGTGCAAGGATGGATTCGACATTCAAGACGGTTCTTCCCGCGTTGTCTTGCTAACGACGATATTGCTTGTGATGTTGATGAAATTCTTTGGCCAGATCCAGCTAGGCGAAGTGATAATGTATAGTATGTTTACTGTCGTATTTTCTGTACAATATTGTCCGTTTTTTTCAGATTATTTTTTATGTTTGTTGTTGCTGTTATTTACTGTAATTGTAACCTGTACTGGATACAGTATTTTACGTTTGTCTGTTTGTTGAGTTAACAGTGTTATGCACACTACTGTGGTAGCATGACAACTGGGACAGGTTTTGTTGTGATTCTCCATGTTGACATGTTGACTGATTTGGGTACATGGAGAGAAATACATGATGTTTTCCTCAGTCTGCAGCATTGGTCTTGTGTGGTGTTTTTATAGTTGCACTTTCTCTGTGTACTTCATTTACAGCACTCTAATCACTGACAATTAGACTTGCTAAAAGTGGTTTAGGTTAGCAACAGCAGTGTGTAACGGGTTCAAAAAGATTGAAGTCATATGAAATGTGTGTGTTTCGTATGGTAACAAAATATTATTTTTATGAAGTCGTGTATAGTTTTGACAAAAGTGTTCCATTATGCAAATGATCTGAAGTGTTGTGCTACTTTTTTTTATTTATTTTTTATTTCACCTTTATTTAACCAGGTAGGCTAGTTGAGAACAAGTTCTCATTTGCAACTGCGACCTGGCCAAGATAAGGCATAGCAGTGTGAACAGACAACACAGAGTTACACATGGAGTAAACAATTAACAAGTCAATAACACAGTAGAAAAAAGGGGAGTCTATATATACATTGTGTGCAAAAGGCATGAGAAGGTAGGCAAATAATTACAATTATGCAGATTAACACTGGAGTGATAAATGATCAGATGGTTATGTACAGGTAGAGATTGGTGTGCAAAAGAGCAGAAAAATAAAAATAAATAAATAAAAACAGTATGGGGATGAGGTAGGTGAAAATGGGTGGGCTATTTACCAATAGACTATGTACAGCTGCAGCGATCGGTTAGCTGCTCGGATAGCAGATGTTTGAAGTTGGTGAGGGAGATAAAAGTCTCCAACTTCAGCGATTTTTGCAATTCGTTCCAGTCACAGGCAGCAGAGAACTGGAACGAAAGGCGGCCAAATGAGGTGTTGGCTTTAGGGATGATCAGTGAGATACACCTGCTGGAGCGCGTGCTACGGATGGGTGTTGCCATCGTAACCAGTGAACTGAGATAAGGCGGAGCTTTACCTAGCATGGACTTGTAGATGACCTGGAGCCAGTGGGTCTGGCGACGAATATGTAGCGAGGGCCAGCCGACTAGAGCATACAAGTCGCAGTGGTGGGTGGTATAAGGTGCTTTAGTGACAAAACGGATGGCACTGTGATAAACTGCATCCAGTTTGCTGAGTAGAGTGTTGGAAGCAATTTTGTAGATGACGTCGCCGAAGTCGAGGATCGGTAGGATAGTCAGTTTTACTAGGGTAAGTTTGGCGGCGTGAGTGAAGGAGGCTTTGTTGCGGAATAGAAAGCCGACTCTTGATTTGATTTTCGATTGGAGATGTTTGATATGGGTCTGGAAGGAGAGTTTAGAGTCTAGCCAGACACCTAGGTACTTATAGATGTCCACATATTCAAGGTCGGAACCATCCAGGGTGGTGATGCTGGTCAGGCGTGCGGGTGCAGGCAGCGAACGGTTGAAAAGCATGCATTTGGTTTTACTAGCGTTTAAGAGCAGTTGGAGGCCACGGAAGGAGTGCTGTATGGCATTGAAGCTCGTTTGAAGGTTAGATAGCACAGTGTCCAAGGACGGGCCGGAAGTATATAGAATGGTGTCGTCTGCGTAGAGGTGGATCAGGGAATCGCCCGCAGCATGAGAAACATCATTGATATATACAGAGAAAAGAGTCGGCCCGAGAATTGAACCCTGTGGCACCCCCATAGAGACTGCCAGAGGACCGGACAGCATGCCCTCCGATTTGACACACTGAACTCTGTCTGCAAAGTAATTGGTAAACCAGGCAAGGCAGTCATCCGAAAAACCGAGGCTACTGAGTCTGCCGATAAGAATACGGTGATTGACAGAGTCGAAAGCCTTGGCAAGGTCTATGAAGACGGCTGCACAGTACTGTCTTTTATCGATGGCAGTTATGATATCGTTTAGTACCTTGAGCGTGGCTGAGGTACACCCGTGACCGGCTCGGAAACCAGATTGCACAGCGGAGAAGGTACGGTGGGATTCAAGATGGTCAGTGACCTGTTTGTTGACTTGGCTTTCGAAGACCTTAGATAGGCAGGGCAGGATGGATATAGGTCTGTAACAGTTTGGGTCCAGGGTGTCGCCCCCTTTGAAGAGGGGGATGACTGCGGCAGCTTTCCAATCCTTGGGGATCTCAGACGATATGAAAGAGAGGTTGAACAGGCTGGTAATAGGGGTTGCGACAATGGCGGCGGATAGTTTCAGGAATAGAGGGTCCAGATTGTCCAGCCCAGCTGATTTGTACGGGTCCAGGTTTTGCAGCTCTTTCAGGACATCTGCTATCTGCTATTTGGTGTAGGGTTGTGCTAATTGTGTGTAGTGTTTTGACAAACCGGGACCTGTTTTCAAAATTGTGCTTAAACAATTGAAAAAAACTGTTAAAGGACCAATTGGCACCGCCAGTAACATAGGGCCTCTCCTATGCTGTTGCATTAGTGAAACTAAGTTTACATCCAGATAGTGACTGGGTGGAGAGGAGGGCAGGAAGCTGGTTGTTCAGTTCAATTTAACAGGGTCCAGCTGTACATCTCTGTTAAGGGAACAAGAGCTTTACTAACCTGGTGCCAAATCTGTTTGTACTGTCTTGCTCCTATGGTCATTGAAGTTGGCAAGACAGCACAAACAGATCTGGAATCAGGCTACAGTTGTAACTGCCATTTGGGTCAGGAACCTTCCCTAACCTGGATTATTTGAATTACAAGAAGTGTGTGTGTGTGTGTGTGTGTGTGTGTGTGTGTGTGTGTGTGTGTGTGTGTGTGTGTGTGTGTGTGTGTGGACAGTATGGAGATGTTGCGGTGTCCATTCCCCTGTAGCTCTGACGGTTGTAATTAACTCCACACACACACACCGGGTCAGTCACACTCACACTCGTAAAACATTTTGACTCACCAAAGACAAACTCTGGCCTAAAAATACAGCGAACATGGCAGAAGAGTAAAAATGTCAAATGGACAGTCTTCCGAAGTAAATAACTCATATTTACCCCCAGAGAGAGAGAAAGAGAGAAAGAGAGCGAGAGAGAGAGAAAGAGAGAGGGAGAGAAAGAGAGAAAAAAAAATGAAAGAGAAAGGGGGGAGAGAGAAAGAGAGAAACTCACAACCAAATCATTAGAGGTCATTGTCAAAGCCTTTACACAGACTGGAATAATATTTAAACAAAGTATTTCTAAAATGGAGGAAGAGTTTGTGTTTGAGAGGGAGGCAGCGTGTGGCCAGGGTGTTAGAATGTGCCCAGTCACTTTCAGCACCTCGACCCCGCTCTGATGTCCGTGTGTGTGTGTGTGTGTGTGTGTGTGTGTGTGTGTGTGTGTGTGTGTGTGTGTGTGTGTGTGTGTGTGTGAAAACATTGAGATCCGCCTGGACAGATTATCCTTGTATTCAGTGCAGTTCAAGGAAAGGTCTGCAGCCATACAAAACCAGGCGGGACTCAGGAAAACCCTGTAGCCTGAAAACACTGAAGCGTTTTCCCATTGACTCAATGTGGGACAAAAGACACTGTCAAACGTGTGATTGAATGAGAACAACTCTGGTCTAAGTGTGCTTTCAGAGACATCTTATCCCAATCTTTCTCCAGCCACTCACCCTGTCTTTATTTCCTAGAACCTTACACAATGAAGAAAACCCCCACACACGTGAAAGAACACACCCACACCCACAGACAGACGCATCATCACACAGGAAACTAAACTCACTCTGAACTGATCTCATACCAAGTTCACAGACATAAACTTGGGAGTCTCGTCCCCAAATCTTAGCCTCAATATTTGCCTCCAGCCTAAGAAGACAGAGAGCTCGGCCTGACCTGTCTGTCGGAGTGACTGACATACCCGCCTCTCTGTCACACCAGGACCAGGACACTCCTCCCACACCATTCAACCCCAAACTCCGCTCCCCCAACCCCCATACCGCTCCCCACCCCCATACCGCAAACGCAAACGCACACACACACACACACACACACACACACACACACACACACACACACATACTCACACAGCAGCTTCCAGGATCCCACTGTCCCACCAGGATGTTTGCTAGAGTATGTGTGTTTGTGTGTGTGTGTGTGTGTGTGTGTGTGTGTGTTGGGGGGGTAATACAAAGTACAAACACTGCCCCCTCTCGATCCTAGATTATTCTCAATGTCTGCACTCTCAGGACCACTTATCTGACAGAGCAAACTGAGGGATTCAGAAAGAGGAGACACATACACACACACAATTTTCCTACAGTAATTTACAGGCATTGAAAGGGAGACAAATTTAAGTGTGTTTAGGTGTAAGTGAAGTCTATATACGGTTTGATACTATAGGAACTAATTGATGATGACAGTAGTCAGATAGAAGTGTTCCCACTAGTTAAGAGAGTTCAGCAGGACCCTTGGGGCCGTCATTTAAGAGTTCCCTTCACCTCAGATTTCCTGCCTTTGTTTGTTTAAAGTGAGAATTCCTCTGTCATAAAGAGAGAGAGAGTGTGTGTGTGTGTGCGTGTGTATGTGTGTGCGTGTGAGCACAGCAACAGCAGCCTCCCTCTGTCTGCTTCCTCTCCTCACACAACTTCAAATAAACACACTTCCATTGGTCGACTCAACTGTGTTTGTCTCCTGTGTTTATTTTTCCCTTTTCTCCATTCCCCCGTTCCCTCCATCCCAATCCCCCAACTCTCCCCCCCTCCCAATCCCCCAACTCTCCCTCCCTCCATCCAAATCCCACAACTCTCCCTCCACCCCAATCGCCCAACTCTCCCTCCATCCCAATCCCCAAACTCTCCCTCAACCCCAATCCTCCAACTCTCCCTCCATCCCAATCCCCCAACTCTCCCTCCATCGCAATCCCCTAACTCTCCCTACACCCAAATCCCCCAACTCTCCCTCCACCCATATCCCCCAACTCTCCCTCAACCCCAATCGCCCAACTCTCCCTCCACCCCAATCCCCCAACTCTCCCTCCATCCCAGTCCCCCAACTCTCCCTCCACCCCAATCCCCCAACTCTCCCTCCACCCCAATCCCCCAACTCTCCCTCCATCCCAGTCCCCCAACTCTCCCTCCACCCCAATCCCCCAACTCTCCCTCCACCCCAATCCCCCAACTCTCCCTCCACCCCAATCGCCCAACACAGGGCAGAATAAAGTCCCCCTCTTCTTCAACACATGAGGAAGGCAGAAAGCCTCGAGACTACCTGGGGAATTCCAGTTGTGGACTGGACCAAACAAAAGCTGTCCTGTGTTAATAACTACAGCAGTGGTCACCAGCTTTTTCTGAGTCAAGACCACTTTCGCAGTCAAAAAGCAAGCCGAGATCTACCGCTCAGATTAGTATTAAACCTGCCTTAAAAAATGTAACATTAACCTAATAGAAAGAGTCTGGCAGTAGGCCAGATACATTATCACAACATATTGGCTATATGTCTGCCCTGACAATATTGTTCTTCTCCATGTCTCTGGACCTACTCACTGCCCCAGTCATACTCTGGACCTAGTTTTGTCACATGGAATAAACGTTGTGGATTTAATTTTTGTTCCTCATATTCCTGGACTATCGGACCACCCTTTTATTACGTTTGCAATCGCAACAAATAATCTGCTCAGACCCCAACAAGGAGCATCAAAAGTCGTGCTATAAATTCTCAGACAACCCAACGATTCCTTGATGCCCTTCCAGACACCCTCTGCCTACCCAAGGACGTCAGAGGACAAAAATCAGTTAACCACCTAACTGAGGAACTCAATTCAACCTTGCGCAATAACCTAGATGCAGCTGCACACCTAAAAACTAAAACCATTTGTCATTAGAAACTAGCTCCCTGGTATACAGAAAATACCCGAGCTCTGAAGCAAGCTTCCAGAAAATTGGAACGGAAATGGCGCCACACCAAACTGGAAGTCTTCCAACTAGCTTGGAAAGACAGTACCGTGCAGTATCGAAGAGCCCTCACTGCTGCTCAATCATCTTATTTTTCCAACTTACTTGAGGAAAATAAGAAACCAAAATTTATTTTTGATACCGTCGCAAAGCTAACTAAAAATATTTTCTTTGAGAAAGAGATCATGATCAATAGAAAGCAAATTACGGACTCCTCTTTAAATCTGCGTATTCCTCCAAAGCTCAGTTGTCCTGAGTCTGCAAAACCTCTGCCAGGACCTAGGATCAAGGGAGACACTCAGTGTTTTAGTACTATATCTCTTGACACAATGATGAAAATAATCATGGCCTCTAAACCTTCAAGCTGCACACTGGACCCTATTCCAAATAAACTACTGAAAGAGCTGCTTCCTGTGCTTGGCCCTCCTATGTTGAACATAATAAACGGCTCTCTATCCACCGTACAGTATGTGTACCAAACTCACTAAAAGTGGCAGTAATAAAGCCTTTCTTGAAAAAGCCAAACCTTGACCCAGAAAATATAAAAAACTATCGGCCTATATCGAATCTTCCATTTCTCTCAAACATTTTAGAAAAAGCTGTTGCGCAGCAACTCACTGCCTTCCTGAAGAGAAACAATGTATACGAAATGTTTCAGTCTGGTTTTAGACCGCATCATAGCACTGAGACTGCACTTGTGAAAGTGGTAAATTACCTTTTAATGGCGTCAGACCGAGGCTCTGCATCTGTCCTCGTGCTCCTAGACCTTAGTACTGCTTTTGATACCATCGATCACCACATTCCTTTGGAGAGATTGGAAACCCAAATTGGTCTACACGGACAAGTTCTGACCTGGTTTAGATCTTATCTGTCGGAAAATATCAGTTTGTCTCTGTGAATGGTTTGTCCTCTGACAAATCAACTGTACATTTCAGTGTTCCTCAAGGTTCCGTTTTAGGACCACTATTGTTTTCACTATATATTTTATATATTTTACCTCTTGGGGATGTCATTTGAAAACATAATGTTAACTTGCACTGCTATGCATATGACACACAGCTGTACATTTCAATGAAACATGGTGAAGCCCCAAAATTGCCCTCGCTAGAAGCCTGTGTTTCAGACATAAGGAAGTGGATGGCTGCAAACTTTCTACTTTTAAACTCAGACAAAACAAAGATGCTTGTTCTAGGTGCCAAGAAACAAAGATATCTTCTGTTGAATCTGACAATTAATCTTGATGGTTGTACAGTCGTCTCAAATAAAATTGTGAAGGACTTTGGCGTTACTCTGCATCCTGATCTCTCTTTTGACGAACATATCAAGACTGTTTCAAGGACAGCTCTTTTCCATCTACGTAACGTTGCAAAAATCTGAAATTTTCTGTGCAAAGATGATGCAGAAAAATGTATCCATGGTGCGTTACTTGAGTGGGTTGAGTCACTGACGTGAACTTCCTGTCTGGTTTGGCGCCACCCTTGGGTTGTGCCATGGCGGAGATCTTTGTGGGCTATACTCGGCCTTGTCTCAGGATGGTAAGTTGGTGGTTGAAGATATCCCTCTAGTGGTCGGGGGCTGTGCTTTGGCAAAGTGGGTGGGGTTATATCCTGACTGTTTGGCCCTGTCCGGGGTTATCATCGGATGGGGCCACAGTGTCTCCTGAACCCTCCTGTCTCAGCCTCCAGTATTTATGCTGCAGTAGTTTGTGTCGGGGGGCTAGGGTCAGTTTGTTATATCTGGAGTATTTCTCCTGTTTTATCTGGTGTCCTGTGTGAATTTAAGTCTGCTCTCTCTAATTCTCTCTTTCTCTCTTTCTTTCATCCTTTCTCTCTCTCGGAGGACCTGAGCCCTAGGACCATGCCTCAGGACTACCTGGCATGATGACTCCTTGCTGTCCCCAGTCCACCTGGCCGTGCTGCTGCTCCAATTTCAACTGTTCTGCCTGCGGCTATGGAACCCTGACCTGTTCACCGGACGTGCTACCTGTCCCAGACCTGCTGTTTTCAACTCTCTAGAGACAGCAGGAGTGGTAGAGATACTCTCAATGATCGTCTATGAAAAGCCAACTGACATTTACTCCTGAGGTGCTGACTTGTTGCACCCTCAACAACTACTGTGATTATTATTATTTGACCATGCTGGTCATTTATGAACATTTGAACATCTTGGCCATGTTCTGTTGTAATCTCCACCCGGCACAGCCAGAAGAGGACTGGCCACCCCTCATAACCTGGTTCCTCTCTAGGTTACTTCCTAGGTTTTGGCCTTTCTAGAGAGTTTTTCCTAGCCACCGTGGTTCTACACCTGCATTGCTTGCTGTTTGGGGTTTTAGGCTGGGTTTCTGTACAGCACTTTGAGATATCAACTGATGTAAGAATAGCTATATAAATACATTTGATTTGATTTGATTCTTCTCAAATCATATTATATTTAGAAAATGGAGCTTTGATATCAAAATAGATCAGTTGGTGTAGCATTTGCGAGGCACAGCACAGCACAAATTGAAATAATTAGCAAATAATTGGATTTTTTTATTTACTGGACTCATGGTACCGGTATCTGATGGTCAGGGTGCTTTCACAACAACTGAGAAGTCGGGGAAAAAACGAGGTAAAATTATGACATCAGTGATCTTCAGGTCAGAAAGTTTTAGCTCTAGAAAGATGACCTTTCAAAATATGAAAAATATATTCCCAGTCAGTTCCCAGTTGTCTTGAACGAACTGAAGAAGGAGATGTCATAGTTCCCGAGTTCCCAGTTGTTTTGAACATGGCATTAGTCTCAGCAGAAGGAGGGAAACTCAGCGGAAGGTCCGCCTCTCAAGGTCCCTGCTCTCTCCTTTCTTTCCTGAGACTGACCAGAGAGAGGGGACACCTTCCACCTGATGGTGAAACTTGAGTCGCTCTGCATCTGCCACATGCACACATTTATGTTGTTTCTATGACCAGAGAAAGTGAAATATTCCTCGATATCAAAATAGGCACAACGAGCTGCTAATAATAATAAAAAACGCAGGGCTATCGATAAACTTGGCTACTAATTCATTGCAGCTGCAGCGCGAGAGCAAGTACAGAGAAGCACACAACAGTGTGACAATGCTGAATAAAAGCGTAAACAGACATAAATCTCCCAGGTAGGTGGAGGTTGTCTTTTCAGACAATTGAAAATCAATCGCATTCCACACTGCACCTTCAAACCAGGACAAAATGAACACCTATGTGAGAATGCTGTTCATTGACTACAGCTCAGCGTTTAACACCATTGTGCCAGCGAAGCTCATCACTAAACTAAGGACACTGGGGCTAAACACCTCCCTCTGCAACTGGATCCTGGACTTCCTGACGGGCCGCCTCCATGTGGTAAGGGTAGGCAACAACACGTCTGCCACGATGATCCTCAACACTAGGGCCCCTCAGGGGTGTGCTTAGTCCCCTCCTGTACTCACTGATCACCCACGACTGCGTGGCCAAACACGACACAACACCATCATTAAGTTGACGACACAACAGTGGTAGACCTGATCACCGACAACGACGAGATAGCCTATAGGGAGGAGGTCAGAGAACTGGCAGTGTGGTGCCAGGACAACAACCTCTCCCTCAATGTGAAAAAGACAAAGGAGCTGATCGTGGTCTACAGGAAAAGGCGGGCAGAACAGGCCCCCATTAACATCAACAGGGCTGTAGTAGAGCGGGTCGAGAGTTTCAAGTTCCTTGCTGTCCACATCACCAACGATCTATCATGGTCCAAACATACCAAGACAGTTGTGAAGATGGCACGACAAAACCTTTTCCCCCTCAGGAGACTAAAAGGATTTGGCATGGGTCCCCAGATCCTCAAAAGGTTTTAAAGCTGCACCATCGAGAGCATCCTGACCGGTTGCATCACTGCCTGGTATGGCAACTGCTCGGCATCTGACCGTAAGGTGCTCCAGAGGCTAGTGCGTACGGCCCAGTACATCCCTGGGGCCAAGCTTCCTGTCCTATATAGGACCTATATAATAAATAGGTGGTGTCAGAGGAAAGCCCATAAAATTGTCAGAGACTCCAGTCACCCAAGTCATAGACTGTTTTCTCTGCTACCGCACAGCAAGCAGTACGAGAGCGCCAAGTCTAGGACCAAAAGGCTCCTCAACAGCTTCTACCCCCAAGCCATAAGACTGCTGAACAATTCATAAAATGGCCACCAGATTATTTACATTGACCCCCCCCATTTGATGTGTACACTGCTGCCACTCGCTGTTTATTATCTATGCATAGTCACTTCACCCCCACCTACATGTACAAATTACCTCTAACCTGTACCCCAGCACACTGCCTCGGTACCGGTACCCCCTGTATATAGCCTCGTTATTGTTATTTTATTGTGTTACTTCTTATTATTTTTTACTTTAGTTTATTCGGTAAATATTTTCTTAACTCTTCCTGAACTAAGTAAGCATTTCTCTGTAAGGTCAACACTTGTTGTATTCGGCGCATGTGACAAATAAAGTTTGATTTGAAGTGCACCTTCAGCCAACAGCGCAACAAAAAAAAGGAGCGCACGCTTTTCTACAGAAGTATTTGGTGATCGACTAGGAATGCCTTGAAGATCGCGAGCGACTGGTTGGTGACCACTGAACTACAGTATGCCTGACTGCTGTTAGCTAACCTGCTATCTTTCTACTGTAGGTGACATTATCAGTGTTGTGGGGCACCAACAACAGTGACAAGGTCAATAAAGACCTATTGAGCCACAGTGTAACGCAGTTGCTCCAATGGCACCATACAGTTCCTAACTTGATCTCCACCAGTGATATAAAGGTTGTGAATGAGTGAGTGAATGAGTGAGTGAATAAGTGAGTGAACAAACAAATGACGGAACTAACTAACCAACCAACCAACCAACCAAGCAACAAACTAATAAGACAGTGTCCCTATACACCTCCGGTCCCCCGCCATCCCTCAGCGATAAGCTAGTAGTCCCTGCCTTTATATATAGTCCTCTCAGGAGCCGTGGACAGGTCATTTCATCTGCCCCGCGAAGCCACAAAATCACACAGAGCCTATATTTTCTCACCCGACGCTCCGAGAGACCCACGACGGCACACACACACACACAGACACAGACACACACGCAGACACAGACACAGACACACACACATACAGACACACACGCAGACACACAGACACAGACACACACGCAGACACACACGCAGACACACACACACACACCACAACCGCCGATTAATGATTTTCCAACCATCCGAAACAAACGTCATGACAGCAGACAGGGGTTGTCGACTAACTCCCGACACTGCCAACATGTCATGTTTCCACTGTAGGGCTAAGCATGCACACACTCAGACATGGGTTCCCTGTTGTGTATGGTACAATTACTTTATAATGTGTTTCTCTCTCCCTTCAATGTGTCTCTCTTTCTCTGTGATGGGTATGAAGTTCCTCAGGCAGGAGGAAAGTACCTTTTTTTTTAATAAGAGGATTCTGATTGGTTTCCATGGCCAGGCTCTGAGCACTGTCGGGGTGGGCACCAACTCAAATTCCCAATTTACTACTCGCACCAAATTGCCAAGGAATGGAGTTGAGTTGGAAGAAGAATTTACAAGCATATTATATTCACAACATGTGGGGACATCTACTGCCATATTTTACTGAAATAGAGAAGTGTTACGGTTCACTTTGTAACTCTATATCTCCTCCGGGGCACGCTGGGTGGCTGGGGGCCTCTTACTGAACATATACAGGCATATACACCACTGTTTCTACACTGTTCTACAACTCATTCATCACAAATACCAGTTCCTAATGAATGTGTTGTCTATATGCTGTATGTTTAAACGACAAACTCTGGATTACATCTCAAGTCAATTGGCTGTTTGTCTGTATGACTTGGATCAAAATAAGATCACTTGAGAGAAGACAGAATTTCCTCAACTGATTTATGCGCAGCTAGTTTCCTCAATTAAGTTATCTGTCATGTTCAGTTACTGCCTGGTCGGGTAGTTTTCACACTATGCTTGATAATGGTGGGTGAGGGACATTAGGGAGTGGAAAGCAGCAGTTAGTAAACACCTCTACACTGTAAACAAGTACTCTTTGGATCAACCCCAAAAATTACATTTTCTCAATTGAAAAATACTACATTTGTTGAAACCAACGGTGTGACTCAATGAAAACTGTTTTAACCAATTATTACCACACCTATATTTCAAGTTGCAACTTCCTGCTTTCAACACTTAATTAAAGACATGACACTCAATGACATTCACTCTCATGGATGGGCAAAAAGAACTCCGTAAAAGCTACGCCCCTAATAAGCCACGCCTCCAAATCTTCTGATAGGCTTCTGCCGCTACATTGCCCCCAGCTCCATTCAATGTGCATGTGCATGAGGTGTTGAAAGCAATTTAGAAGCTTTCTTTCAATTCAAAAAATCCCATTGATCTGTTGAATTTGTTATTTGATTTCAGACCAATTTAATAGAATAGGTTGAACGACCCAAAGCGAAATGTTCTGTCATTCCAGTCAGTAAAAGCACTTCAAATGAACTACAGAGTCGTCCCACTGTTTACAGTGTTCTAAAATACAGAGAAGGCCTGGAGGGCCAAGGTGTTTGTCAAGACTGGGAAACACACAGTAGCCCATCGCAATGGAACAAACAATAGCAGATGTGTGTGTGTGTGTGTGTGGACGTGTTTAACTATACTTGTGGAGACCAAAAGTCCACACAAGAATAGTAAATGAACAAATATTTGATCAACTGGGGACATTTTGTTGGTCCCTATAAGGTCAAATACTATTTCTAGGGAGTTTAAGGTTAAGGTTAGAATTAGTGTTAGGGTTAGAATTAGGTTTAGGGTTAGGAGATAGGGGGTTCGTTTTAGGGTTAAGAGCTAGGGTTAGGTTCATGGTTAAAGGTTAGGTTTTTGGGTTAAGGTTAGGGTTCGGTTTAGGATACAGGTTAGGGTTAGGATTAGGGAAAATAGAATTTTGAATGGCACTGAATTGTATGTCACCACAAGGTTAGCCGCGCAAGACTGTGTGCGTGTGTGTGCGCGTGCATGTAAAAGAGAGTGAAAGGGAGGTATGTGTGTGTATTTCCTCAACAATGACAGAATAAATTCTCTAAAACTCTGGCTACAATTTCAGAGACAGGCACCCGCCCAGCCGCCTCGGTAACAGGCGGTAACCGGTGAAGTGTCTTCTGTCATTGTAACCATAAACCGCATGCGGCTGCATAAATTAATGAGAGGCACCTCCAGCTCCTCTGAAGACCTCATACACTATCATCAGCCTGGATTCAACATCTACACATAGTGTCCAAAATGGCACCCTATTCTCAATATATTGCACAGCTTTTGAACGGGGCTCTGGTCAAAAGTAGTGCACTTGGGAATAGGAAGCCCTTTCGGAAACATACTATGCATCCAACCCAATAGCCTGGGTTAAATCCAGGCTAATATTAAGTCACAAGTAGTGCACTATTTAAGGAGCAGGGTGCCATATCAGACAGATATTAAATCATCTGTAGAAGCATTAAAGGGGAGTTATAAACGGAATATATATGGCTCATCTGCAGGCACTACATGCGGGATGGAGTGCCCTCCCCTCAACAGAGGAACAGGTGTCCAGAAAGGTGTGTGGTGTGGTGGGTACCTGCGGAACTGCTGAGAGGTGGCTGGATTAGGTAAACCCTTCATGGGCAGGGATAGGGGCGGGTGCTGAGTGACAGCAACGGGTCGTGCCTAAATTCATTCAGGATTAGGGGACGCCTCCACATGAACCTAATATAATATTAGTGAGGAAGGAGATGGTTACTCACCGAGTGTGTGTTTATGTGTTTATCAAGGCCAGTCGGTGTGTGTGTGCAACTGCATGTGTGAGGCATATGTGCATTACACACATACCCGTGTATATTAATCAAGGTATAATGTATGTTTGTGTGCCAGTCCCGCTGTACGTGCCAGTCTGTGAGCACGTTCATGTGTCTGAGATGATTCCTACACACTGTGTCCTTCTGTGTAGTGTGGGTTGATACTGTACACTACCTCAGTTCATCAGACAGATCTTGGAGTGTGACCAGGTTATCTCTGGGATAATATGGGACCAGGTTTGACATGACTGGGCAGTGGGGGGGAAGAGGGAAGGGGCACAATCTCTGTCCAGTCTGTCCTCACACAGAGAGAGAGAGATTCCTAGTGAGACCCCATGGTAGAATGATGGGGAGATTCCTAGTGAGATACCACGGTAGAATGATGGGGAGGTCCCTAGTGAGACACCATGGTAGAATGATGGGGAGGTTCCTAGTGAGACACCATGGTAGAATGATGGGGAAGTTCCAAGTGAGACCCCATGGTAGAATGATGGGGAGGTTCCTAGTGAGACCCCATGGTAGAATGATGGGGAGGTTCCTAGTGAGACCCCATGGTAGAATGATGGGGAGGTCCCTAGTGAGACACCATGGTAGAATGATGGGGAGGTTCCTAGTGAGACCCCATGGTAGGATGATGGGGAGGTTCCTAGTGAGACACCACGGTAGAATGATGGGGAGATTCCTAGTGAGACACCACGGTAGAATGATGGAGAGGTTCCTAGTGAGACACCACGGTAGAATGATGGGGAGGTTCCTAGTGAGACACCATGGTAGAATGATGGGGAGGTTCCTAGTGAGACACCACGGTAGAATAATGGGGAAGTTCCAAGTGAGACCCCATGGTAGAATGATGGGGACGTTCCTAGTAAGACACCATGGTAGAATGATGGGGAGGTTCCTAATGAGACCCCATGGTAGAATGATGGGGAGGTTCCTAGTGAGACCCCGCGGTAGAATGATGGGGAGGTTCCTAGTGAGACCCCACGGTAGAATGATGGGGAGGTTCCTAGTGAGACACCACGGCAGAATGATGGGGAGGTCCCTAGTGAGACACCACGGTAGAATGATAGGGAGGTACCTAGTGAGACCCCATGGTAGAATGATGGGGAAGTTCCTAGTAAGACACCATGGTAGAATGATGAGGAGGTTCCTAATGAGACCCCATGGTAGAATGATGGGGACGTTCCTAGTGAGACACCATGGTAGAATGATGGGGAGGTTCATAGTGAGACCCCAAGGTATACTGATGGGGAGGTTCCTAGTGAGACACCACAGTAGAATGATGGGGAAGTTCCAAGTGAGACCCCATGGTAGAATGATGGGGAGGTTCCTAATGAGACCCCATGGTAGAATGATGGGGAGGTTCCTAGTGAGACACCACGGTAGAATGATGGGGAAGGTCCAAGTGAGACCCCATGGTAGAATGATGGGGACGTTCCTAGTGAGACACCATGATAGAATGATGGGGAGATTCCTAATGAGACCCCATGGTAGAATGATGGGGACGTTCCTAGTGAGACACCATGGTAGAATGATGGGGAGGTTCATAGTGAGACCCCAAGGTATACTGATGGGGAGGCTCCTAGTGAGACCCCACGGTAGAATGATGGGGAGATTCCTAGTGAGACCCCACGGTAGAATGATGGGGAGATTCCTAGTGAGACCCCACGGTAGAATGATGGGGAGGTTCCTAGTGAGACACCACGGTAGAATGATGGGGAGGTTCCTAGTGAGACCCCACGGTAGAATGATGGGGAGGTTCCTAGTGAGACCCCACGGTAGCATGATGGGGAGGTTCCTAGTGAGACACCACGGTAGAATGTTGGGGAGGTTCCTAGTGAGACACCATGGTAGAATGATGGGGAGGTTCATCGTGAGACACCATGGTAGAATGGAGGGATGTAATAGAAGAGGAATAGTAGAATGATGATTTACTAGAAAAAATGGGTTGATCTGTCTGAAGGATGGAATGAATGAGTAATGGAATAAATACATGCACAGTATAAATGCTTGAGGTCCTCCAATCAGGTGCGAGGGGGGGTGATTATTGTGTTTTGCGTTTTATTATTTACAGTGCCTTGCGAAAGTATTCGGCCCCCTTGAACTTTGTGACCTTTTGCCACATTTCAGGCTTCAAACATAAAGATATAAAACTGTATTTTTTTGTGAAGAATCAACAACAAGTGGGACACAATCATGAAGTGGAACGACATTTATTGGATATTTCAAACTTTTTTAACAAATAAAAAACTGAAAAATTGGGCGTGCAAAATTATTCGGCCCCTTTACTTTCAGTGCAGCAAACTCTCTCCAGAAGTTCAGTGAGGATCTCTGAATGATCCAATGTTGACCTAAATGACTAATGATGATAAATACAATCCACCTGTGTGTAATCAAGTCTCCGTATAAATGCACCTGCACTGTGATAGTCTCAGAGGTCCGTTAAAAGCGCAGAGAGCATCATGAAGAACAAGGAACACACCAGGCAGGTCCGAGATACTGTTGTGAAGAAGTTTAAAGCCGGATTTGGATACAAAAAGATTTCCCAAGCTTTAAACATCCCAAGGAGCACTGTGCAAGCGATAATATTGAAATGGAAGGAGTATCAGACCACTGCAAATCTACCAAGACCTGGCCGTCCCTCTAAACTTTCAGCTCATACAAGGAGAAGACTGATCAGAGATGCAGCCAAGAGGCCCATGATCACTCTGGATGAACTGCAGAGATCTACAGCTGAGGTGGGAGACTCTGTCCATAGAACAACAATCAGTCATATATTGCACAAATCTGGCCTTTATGGAAGAGTGGCAAGAAGAAAGCCATTTCTTAAAGATATCCATAAAAAGTGTTGTTTAAGGTTTGCCACAAGCCACCTGGGAGACACACCAAACATGTGGAAGAAGGTGCTCTGGTCAGATGAAACCAAAATTGAACTTTTTGGCAACAATGCAAAACGTTATGTTTGGCGTAAAAGCAACACAGCTGAACACACCATCCCCACTGTCAAACATGGTGGTGGCAGCATCATGGTTTGGGCCTGCTTTTCTTCAGCAGGGACAGGGAAGATGGTTAAAATTGATGGGAAGATGGATGGAGCCAAATACAGGACCATTCTGGAAGAAAACCTGATGGAGTCTGCAAAAGACCTGAGACTGGGACGGAGATTTGTCTTCCAACAAGACAATGATCCAAAACATAAAGCAAAATCTACAATGGAATGGTTCAAAAATAAACATATCCTGGTGTTAGAATGGCCAAGTCAAAGTCCAGACCTGAATCCAATTGAGAATCTGTGGAAAGAACTGAAAACAGCTGTTCACAAGTGCTCTCCATCCAACCTCACTGAGCTCGAGCTGTTTTGCAAGGAGGAATGGGAAAAAATGTCAGTCTCTCGATGTGCAAAACTGATAGAGACATACCCCAAGCGACTTACAGCTGTAATCGCAGCAAAAGGTGGCGCTACAAAGTATTAACTTAAGGGGGCTGAATAATTTTGCACGCCCAATTTTTCAGTTTTTGATTTGTTAAAAAAGTTTTAAATATCCAATAAATGTCATTCCACTTCATGATTGTGTCCCACTTGTTGTTGATTCTTCACAAAAAAATACAGTTTTATATCTTTATGTTTGAAGCCTGAAATGTGGCAAAAGGTCGCAAAGTTCAAGGGGGCCGAATACTTTCGCAAGGCACTGTATGTTTTGGGTTTTGGTTTCACACTGTAACTGGTCTGTGTACCGGTCCTGATGGTTCTGGGTGCACTCGCTTCCATGCCCGCCCGGGCGTCGGCCGGGGTTTGGTCCTTCCCACCCTTGGAAAGTCCCCTTGGGCTGGGGCGCGGGGGGCTTTGCCTTGCCAGGGTCTCAGGGCGGGACGGGATGAGCGCACCCACTGACCAGAGCACCCACGGTGGAATGGCCATTCGTATCGTCTTTGAATTGTATTTTATTGTATTGCTGTTGTTTTAATATTTTTTTTTAATTACTCAAATGCAATGTAAATGTAGAGATACATACCGCATATATATACACACACAGAGGGAGAGAGAGAGAGAGATGGAGAGAGAGAGAGAGATGGAGAGAGAGAGATGGAAACAGGCGTGGAGACTCCTCTGGAACACCTAGAAGCTGCTGCTATTCCCGTCTGGGAGGAGCAGGGAGACAAGCGTCCGATTGAGGGCCACAGGGGCAGGCTGTGACTGGACTGGGGCTGGTCAAGAGTGGGTAGAGCTGGGCTGGAGGAATACACCAGGCTGCTTTAGGGGCTGTTTACCCCCAGCATCTCTGACAGGCCAACTAATTACACGTTAACTAAGGAATGGCTTTGATGTAAAACAAAAATAGAGAGATATAGAGAGGACAGGAGAGGAGAGACTGAGAGAGACAGAGTTGGTGGAAAGAGAGAGAGGGGATAGAAGGGTGCCTGGTAGAGAGAGAGAGAGGGACAGAACGGAGCGTGAAAGAGAGAGAGAAAGAGAGAGAGAGTATGAGAGGAAAGGGGGATATTCACATCCAGGTTCGTGGGTATTCCAGAGAGCAAACATGGAATGTTTCTATTTCTGTGTCTCTTTCACTCTTTCTTCAGCTCGTCTGAATTCCCTCTGACTGTGTGCCCCAACAGCCCTGCTTCCCTGCTCACACTGCCCTACTAATCCAAGACCATAGAACGAGCTAGAGAAAGAGAGAGAGCACGAGAGAGAGGTCATCTGATTGCCCCTCACCCTCCTTCACCCCCTCAGTCACTCACCCCTCTCCACATTCCTGAAGTGTCCGATAGTGACATCACAGAGATGATGGATGAGGGTCCTTTCACATCTCTCTGAACTCCTCAATTACAGTGCTGCTGCTGCTGCTGGTGTGTGTGTGTGTGTGTGTGTGTGTGTGTGTGTTGGTCTATTTGTTGAACTGTGTATTTTTGGAGGAATGTGCTGTGATTCCTCAGTGTGGAGGAGGATGTTCACTCTGCCTCTCCCCCCCCCCCCCCCCCCGTCACCTCTCAGACCCTCACTGATCCAGACTGAGACCATACATGAAGTCTGACAGGCGGAATGGGTCGGGGAAGCCAGAGCGCCAGCGAGGTTATGGATGAAACCGCAACCAGCCGTAGGAGGATCACACGGACGAGAAACATGCGTCAGAAGTCACGCATCCCGCCCACTCCTCGCCGCGTTCCAAGGTTAATGGTCACTGCACAAAGGCGAGGCATGGTGGACATTTTGGGGAATGGTGGACATTTCGGGGAATATTCAGTGGTGGAAACTTTCCGTGGGAATTAACAGGAATATATGGGAATTAACAGAAATATATGGGAATTAACAGGAATATATGCTAATTAATATGAATACCATTTAAATGTAGATGTTTTTGAATTGGATATATTTACCATATCATATGGAGACAGAAACATAAACATTTGGCCTTATCATACAGTGCCTTGCGAAAGTATTCGGCCCCCTTGAACTTTGTGACCTTTTGCCACATTTCAGGCTTCAAACATAAAGATATAAAACTGTATTTTTTTGTGAAGAATCAACAACAAGTGGGACACAATCATGAAGTGGAACGACATTTATTGGATATTTCAAACTTTTTTAACAAATAAAAAACTGAAAAATTGGGCGTGCAAAATTATTCGGCCCCTTTACTTTCAGTGCAGCAAACTCTCTCCAGAAGTTCAGTGAGGATCTCTGAATGATCCAATGTTGACCTAAATGACTAATGATGATAAATACAATCCACCTGTGTGTAATCAAGTCTCCGTATAAATGCACCTGCACTGTGATAGTCTCAGAGGTCCGTTAAAAGCGCAGAGAGCATCATGAAGAACAAGGAACACACCAGGCAGGTCCGAGATACTGTTGTGAAGAAGTTTAAAGCCGGATTTGGATACAAAAAGATTTCCCAAGCTTTAAACATCCCAAGGAGCACTGTGCAAGCGATAATATTGAAATGGAAGGAGTATCAGACCACTGCAAATCTACCAAGACCTGGCCGTCCCTCTAAACTTTCAGCTCATACAAGGAGAAGACTGATCAGAGATGCAGCCAAGAGGCCCATGATCACTCTGGATGAACTGCAGAGATCTACAGCTGAGGTGGGAGACTCTGTCCATAGAACAACAATCAGTCATATATTGCACAAATCTGGCCTTTATGGAAGAGTGGCAAGAAGAAAGCCATTTCTTAAAGATATCCATAAAAAGTGTTGTTTAAGGTTTGCCACAAGCCACCTGGGAGACACACCAAACATGTGGAAGAAGGTGCTCTGGTCAGATGAAACCAAAATTGAACTTTTTGGCAACAATGCAAAACGTTATGTTTGGCGTAAAAGCAACACAGCTGAACACACCATCCCCACTGTCAAACATGGTGGTGGCAGCATCATGGTTTGGGCCTGCTTTTCTTCAGCAGGGACAGGGAAGATGGTTAAAATTGATGGGAAGATGGATGGAGCCAAATACAGGACCATTCTGGAAGAAAACCTGATGGAGTCTGCAAAAGACCTGAGACTGGGACGGAGATTTGTCTTCCAACAAGACAATGATCCAAAACATAAAGCAAAATCTACAATGGAATGGTTCAAAAATAAACATATCCTGGTGTTAGAATGGCCAAGTCAAAGTCCAGACCTGAATCCAATTGAGAATCTGTGGAAAGAACTGAAAACAGCTGTTCACAAGTGCTCTCCATCCAACCTCACCGAGCTCGAGCTGTTTTGCAAGGAGGAATGGGAAAAAATGTCAGTCTCTCGATGTGCAAAACTGATAGAGACATACCCCAAGCGACTTACAGCTGTAATCGCAGCAAAAGGTGGCGCTACAAAGTATTAACTTAAGGGGGCTGAATAATTTTGCACGCCCAATTTTTCAGTTTTTGATTTGTTAAAAAAGTTTTAAATATCCAATAAATGTCATTCCACTTCATGATTGTGTCCCACTTGTTGTTGATTCTTCACAAAAAAATACAGTTTTATATCTTTATGTTTGAAGCCTGAAATGTGGCAAAAGGTCGCAAAGTTCAAGGGGGCCGAATACTTTCGCAAGGCACTGTAAGTAGACATAAGTGCAAACGATTAAATCCTTCCAATAGAAGTTTTAGGACACCTACTCATTCAAGGGTTTTTCTTTATTTGTACTATTTTCAACATTAATAATAGTGAAGACATCAAAACTAGGAAATAACACATATGGAATCATGTACTAACCAAAAAAGTGTTAAACAAAATAAAATATATTTTATATTTGAGATTCTTCAATGAGCCATCCTTTGCCTTGATGACAGCTTTGCACACTCTTGGCATTCCCTCAACCAGCTTCAACCAGCTGCCCCTGAAAAGGCAGTTAACCCACTGTTCCTAGGCCGTCATTGAAAATAATAATTTGTTCTTAACTGACTTGCCTAGTTGGTAAAAGACCAAGTCCATATTATGGCAAGAACTATGCTCAAATAAGCAAAGAGAAACGACAGTCCATCATTATTTTAAGACATGAAGGGCAGTCAATATGGAACATTTCAAGAACTTTGAAAGTTTTTGTGTTGCAAAAACCATCAAGCTCTATGATGAAACTGGCTCTCATGAGGACCACCACAGGAAATGAAGACCCAGAGTTACCTCTGTTGCAGTTACCTCTGCTGCAGAGGATAAGTTCATTAGAGTTAACTGCACCTCAGAAATTGCAGCCCAAATAAATGCTTCACAGAGTTCAAGTAACAAACACATCTCAACATCAACTGTTCAGAGGAGACTGTATGAGTCAGGCCTTCATGGTTGAATTGCTGCAAAGAAACCACTACTAAAGGACACCAATAATAAGAAGAGACCTGCTTGGGCCAAGAAACATAAGCAATGGACATTAGACCGGTGGAAATGTGTCCTTTGGAGATTTTTGGTTCCAACCGCCGTGTCTTTGTAAGATGCGGTGTGGGTGAACGGATGATCTCTGCATGTGTATTTCCCAACGTAAAGCATGGAGAAGGAGGTGTGATGGTGGGGGGTTGCTTTGCTGGTGACACTGTCAGTGATTTATTTAGAATTCAAGGCACACTTAACCAGCATGGCTACCACAGCATTCTGCAGCAATACGCCATCCCATCTGGGTTTGGCTTAGTGGGACTATAATTTGTTTTTCATTTGGACAATGACCCAACACACCTCCAGACTGTGTAAGGGCTATTTTACCAAGAAGGAGAGTGATGGAGTGCTGCATCAGATAATCTGGACTCCACAATCACCTGACCTCAACCCAATTGAGATAGTTTGGGATGGGTTGGAACGCAGAGTGAAGGAAAAGCAGCCAACAAGTGCTCAACATATGTGGGAACTCCTTCAAGACTGTTGGAAAAGCATTCCAGGTGAAGCTGGTTGAGAGAATACCAAGAGTGGCAAAGGGTGGCTATTTTCATGTTTAAAACATTTTTGGTTACTACATGATTCCATACAGTATGTGTTATTTCATCGTTTTGATGTCTTCAGTATTATTCTACGATGTAGAAAATAGTAAAAATAAAGAAAAACCCTTGAATGAGTAGGTGTTCTCAAACTTTTGACCGGTAGTGTAGTTATGAATTGAACTTCAAATAAATGAGTTGACTCTCAATGGGACGATTTCACTGAACAACTAAAGAAAGGGAATATTGAATGATCCCCAATGATCCATCGCATCTCCCAGAAACGCTTTCAACATACATCTGTAAAAAGCCTAGAAACTAAAGCTTTGGTTGTCTTCCTCTCAGGCATCCATGTCTTCTCCCTGGATCTCCTCAATGTCCACCTCTTGAACAGGCTCTGAGGCCTCATCTTCACTGTCACTTTCCAACCTTGTTGAGGACGGCTCGTTGTCAGGCTCAAATGCCTCAAATTTGCCCGGATGGCCACCAATATTTCAACCCTTGTATTGGTCAGCCTGTTGCGTGCTTTGGTGTGTGTGTTCCCAAACAAAGACCAGTTGCGCTCTGAGGCTGATGTTGGTGGGATTTGGAGATGATGGAGGCAACAGGGGAAAGAGCCTCAGATCCACAAAGTCCCTTCCACCAGGTGGCTGATGAGATATGTTGGCACGACTGCCATATTGCATCTCCGTCCCAAAGCCCTTGCTTGGAAGTGTACATTGCCAGACTGCCAAGAACCTTGCCCTCATCCAGGCCAAGGTGGCGAGACACGGTAGTGATGACACCATATGCCTTGTTGATCTCTGCACCAGACAGGATCCTCTTGCCTGCAAACTTGGGGTCCAACATGTATGCTGTGGCGTGTATGGGCTTCAGGCAGAAGTCTTCATGCTTTTTGATATATTTCAGAACTGCAGTTTCCTCTGCTTGGAGCAACAGTGAAGTGGGCAGGGCAGCATGGATTTCTTCTCTTACATCTGCAAGCAGAGTCTGAACATCAGACAGTATGGTATTCGCTCCCTCAATCCGTGCAATGGCTACTGCTATAGGTTTCAGGCTGCTTACCACTCTCTCCCAAAATACATAATCCAGGAGGATCCTCTTGATGGGGATGTCCATATCGGCAGATTGTGATATGGCCACTTCTTGGAGAGAAGTCCCCCTCCAGGAGACTGTCAAACATGATGACAACACCACCCCAGTGGGTGTTGCTGGGCAGCTTCAATGTGGTGCTCTTATTCTTCTCACTTTGCTTGGTGAGGTAGATTGCGGCTATAACTTAATGACCCTTTACATACCTAACCATTTCCTTGGCTCTCTTGTTGAGTGTATCCATTGTCTTCAGTGCCATGATGTCCTTGAGGAGCAGATTCAATGCATGAGCAGCACAGCCAATGGGTGTGATGTGAGGGTAGGACTCCTCCACTTTAGACCAAGCAGCCTTCATGTTCGCAGCATTGTCTTTCATCATTGCAAATACCTTCTGTGGTCCAAGGTCATTGATGACTATATTCAGCTCATCTGCAATGTAGAGACTGGTGTGTCTGTTGTCCCTTGTGTTTGTGTTCTTGTAAAATACTGGTTGAGGGGTGGAGATGATGTACTTAATTATTCCTTGCCCACGAACCTTCGACCACCCATCAGAGGTGATTGCATTACAGTCTGCTTCTCTATGATTTGCTTGACCTTCACTTGGTTGGAGGGGTGTTTGCTGGGTGAAGAACATTCAGAAATGTCTTCCTATACACATTGCCTGTGAGCATCAGAGGTGAACCAGTTGCATACACAGCTCGAGCAAGACATTCATCAGCATTTCTCTGACTACGTTCCTCCATTGAGTCAAACTAACTTCTGATTCCAGGAGGACCATGAGCTGTTGCTATCATTAAGGCGTCTGTCAGATTCATCATTTTCACCTCGAATAGAAGTAGAGGGACTTTTGTCAGAGGTTGCTTGTTGTAAGCGCTGAGGGAACTTTATGCACTTGACCAGATGATTCTGCATCTTTGTTGCATTCTTCACATATGATTGGTCCAGACCACCCAGACCATGCAGAAATTGTTAACAAGTTTGAAATTATTTAAACACACTTTGCTGTAGGCTACTATTTACTAGTTTAAAAAAAGAATGTATGTCATATAAAATATATTCACCCCACCCAGTAATGTAATCAAAACTTACCAGAAAGCATGTAGTCCTTGGCTCAGACTGTGTAGTAGTGTGGGCTCAATAGCATCTCATTAGTGAGCAAGATCTTGAGAACCAGAAGAGTGCACTGCATATGTGATGGAAGAATGCACTGTGCATGCAGAGGGTCGCAATTCCATTGAATTAGGGATAGTTTAACCAAAATATGACCCAAGACCTTGAATTGCCTTGTCTATCCCACAAAAAAAAGGTTTACTGTTATAAGTTAACTTTTGTTGACAAATTTAAGCAAAATTCCCCAAATTCCAGGGCTTAACTTCAGAAATTTACCAGAAAGTTTCCGACCCTTTGCAACCCTAGCGGACGTCTTCGCATTTGACCCCCCCAACCTCTAACCCGCATTTTGTAGCGATGTCACGGGTCATGTCCAGGGGAAATGCCAATTAGGAGAAGTACTAATGCTACATATCAGTTGTGATGGTTTGAGAGAAAAAGGCTGGAGAGAGCTGACTGAGACCACCCAGATGAGCACAGAGACACATAGACAATGGAAAAGAACTAAGAAAGTGCCACACACTCATGTCCAGTCTCTACACACACACACACACACACAGACCACACACACACACACACAGACCACACACACACACTTGTCCACTCACCGTCGGAGCGGTGGATGCAGGTATGCTGGTTGTCGCTGAGGAAGAAGCCTTGCTTGCACATACACTCGTAGCTTCCCATGGTGTTCACACACACCTGCTGGCATCCTCCGTTGTTGTCCATGCACTCATCCACGTCTGAGAGAGAGAGAGAGAGAGAGAGAGAGAGAGAGAGCGGGGGGAGAGAAAACTACCAGTCAGGCAAAGTCATAGACTTCCTTAAGGGCGGGATGCTTGCTTGGCTTGACAAACAAGTCCCAAGCCTCTCAGTCGTAGACCAGGTAGGCATTTGTGCCTGTGTTTATTGAGGAAAGATTGTCCTTCTCTTTCTTCTTTCTGAAGTCTGGTGAGGGTGAGGAGATGTGGGGATGACACCAGAGGCAAGAATGCTAGCCTGTGGACACTACCCAGACAGGACAGAGCAGAGCTGAGCAAGGCTCTTTTTAGCCACTGCCTGGTACAGTAAGACTGAGTCAAAGGTATTGAATACGAGAGAGAGAGAGAGAGAGAGAGAGAGAGAGAGAGAGAGAGAGAGAGAGAGAGAGATATGGAAACAGGCGTGGAGACTCCTTTGGAACACCTAGAGGCTGCTGCTATTCCTGAGAGAGAGAGAGAGAGAGAGAGAGAGAGAGAGAGAGAGAGAGAGAGAGAGAGAGAGAGAGAGAGAGAGAGAGAGAGAGAGAGAGAGAGAGAGAGAGAGAGAGAGAGAGAGAGAGAGAGAGAGAGAGAGAGAGAGAGAGAGAGAGAGAGAGAGAGAGAGAGAGAGAGAGAGAGAGAGAGAGAGAGAGAGAGAGAGAGAGAGCGAGAGAGAGAGAGAGAGTGCATGTAACAGCTGGTGTGAGTGTGTGTTTATGGAGCCCTGTTGTGCTGTTGAAAGCCCAGTAAATCACCAGTGGGGCATTAGAGGGAGTGTTAGTTAGAAACCTATAACATCCTCCAATGAGATTAACAGGGATCAAACAGGGCTGGGCTGCTACTGTAGACTAACAGACAGACAGACAGACAGACAGACAGACAGACAGACAGACAGACAGACAGACAGACAGACAGACAGACAGACAGACAGACAGACAGACAGACAGTGAGTGTGTGCCTCCATGTGTGCGTTAACTGGTCCGTGATTAAGCACAAGGCAGTGCGTGCTGTGTTTAGTCTGGTGGTTGTTCAGATGTGTTTGTGTGTTTCGAGCCGGTAGCCAGGCGGCACGGACACACGCACACTGATGATGTCACAGAGGAGACGGAGAACTGGACCCACAGTTCAGAACAACACTGTCTGTCTGTCTGGCCACAACCTCTGTTCCATCCTCCTTACAAACACATCTGACAGGTGGTCTAAATACCAACCTTATTACCTACACAGTGCACTACTTTTGACCTGGGAATAGGGTGCCATGTCAGACGTGGACCAAAACTCTTCCACTTACTCCAGTGCAACAACTGGCCCGTGTTTATTTAACCCCGGCACTCGGTGGTAGTGGAGGACAGTAATTGGCTCCATCCGTCATCCATCACAAACGGCTAAGTGAAATGAAAGAGGAGCGGCGTAACCATTTCCCCTTGTGATTAGAGTGCAGGTCTTTATGAGAGGAAATGAGAGGAAAAGGCTCTGATTGGGCAGACAGTGCTAAGCGCTACGGCAGCGTGGAGCCGGGAGACTCTGTCTCTCTAATCTCATCTAGTCAGGTCTGTCTGCTTCTCTCTGATCTGAGATGGAGCAACCACCCGGCCGGGCCGTCTGTCTCTGTCTGCCTGTCTCTCCCTCTCATAAACGACCAAGATCAGGGTGAAAGGGTCTCAAACAAGACCTGAACCCTGGTTTACTTTCAGAACTCCAGTCCAGGGAGCTACAGTACACTACACTGCTCCTGGTGCCAGGGAGGGGACATACAGTACTGGACTGACTGCACAGTGTCACCTGTCTGTCTGTCTGTCTGTCTGTCTGTCTGTCTGTCTGTCTGTCTGTCTGTCTGTCTGTCTGTCTGTCTGTCTGTCTGTCTGTCTGTCTGTCTGTCTGTCTGTCAACCTGTCTTTGCACATGACATGGCCTCCTCAGCACCCTCAACCCCACGGTCATCAGAACTAAGGTCCTTCCTTTGTCCTGGTCGGGTCACCTGGTCATGTAAAACTCCTGTCCTGGTCAGGTCACCTGGTCATGTAAAACTCCTGTCCTGGTCAGGTCATCTGGTCATGTAAAACTCCTGTCCTTGTCAGGCCACAGGGTTATGTAAAACTCCTGCCCCAAATCATGAGTGTTCAGGGGTGATCAGGGCCTGTTTGTCAAGGAGATCAAGAGAGCTTGCTGTCTGTGTGTACCACGGCCTGTCTGTCTGTCTGTGGAGACAGAGGTTAGAGGTTGTGTATATTTTGATGGCACTGAGAAAGTCAGAGAGCTTTACAGCTCTGAGTGGCATGTAGGATGGTCTTCATACCAGGCTGACCAGACCTTAATACACCCAGACCAGACCTTAATACACCCAGACCAGACCTTAATACACCCAGACCAGACCTTAATACACCCAGACCAGACCTTAATACACCCAGACCAGACCTAAATACACCCAGACCAGACCTTAAACACCCAGACCAGACATTAATACACCCAGACCAGACCTTAATACACCCAGACCAGACCGTAATACACCCAGACCAGACCTTAATACACCCGGACCAGACCTTAATACACCCAGACCAGACCTTAATACACCCGGACCAGACCTTAATACACCCAGACCAGACCTTAATACACCCAGACCAGACCTCAATACACCCAGACCAGCCCTTAATACACCCAGACCAGACCATAATACACCCAGACCAGACCTCAATACACCCAGACCAGACCTCAATACACCCAGACCAGACCATAATACACACAGACCAGACCTCAATACACCCAGACCAGACCTTAATACACCCAGACCAGACCGTAATACACCCAGACCAGACCGTAATAAACCCAGACCAGACCTTAATACACCCAGACCAGACCTTAATACACCCAGACCAGACCTTAATACACCCAGACCAGACCTTAATACACCCAGACCAGACCTTAATACACCCAGACCAGACCTTAGACACCCAGACCAGACCGTAATAAACCCAGACCAGACCGTAATACACCCGGACCAGACCTTAATACACCCGGACCAGACCTTAATACACCCAGACCAGAACTTAAACACCCAGACCAGACCTTAATACACCCAGACCAGACCGTAATACACCCAGACCAGACCTTAATACACCCGGACCAGACCTTAATACACCCAGACCAGACCTTAATACACCCAGACCAGACCTTAATACACCCAGACCAGACCTTAATACACCCAGACCAGAACTTAAACACCCAGACCAGACCTTAATACACCCAGACCAGACCTTAATACACCCGGACCAGACCGTAATACACCCAGACCAGAACTTAATACACCCAGACCAGACCTCAATACATCCAGACCAGCCCTTAATACACCCAGACCAGACCTCAATACACCCAGACCAGACCTTAATACACCCAGACCAGACCTTAATACACCCAGACCAGAACTTAAACACCCAGACCAGACCTTAATACACCCAGACCAGACCTTAATACACCCGGACCAGACCGTAATACACCCAGACCAGACCGTAATACACCCAGACCAGACCTCAATACATCCAGACCAGCCCTTAATACACCCAGACCAGACCTCAATACACCCAGACCAGACCTTAATACACCCAGACCAGACCTTAATAAACCCAGACCAGACCTTAGACACCCAGACCAGACCTTAATACACCCAGACCAGACCGTAATACACCCAGACCAGACCTTAATACACCCAGACCAGCCCTTAATACACCCAGACCAGACCTTAATACACCCAGACCAGCCCTTAATACACCCAGACCAGACCGTAATACACCCAGACCAGACCTTTATACACCCGGACCAGACCTCAATACACCCAGACCTCAATACACCCAGACCAGACCATAATACACCCAGACCAGACCTTAATACACCCGGACCAGACCTTAATACACCCAGACCAGACCTTAATACACCCAGACCAGACCTTAATACACCCAGACCAGACCGTAATACACCCAGACCAGACCTTAATACACCCAGACCAGACCGTAATACACCCAGACCAGACCTTAATACACCCGGACCAGACCTTAATACACCCAGACCAGACCTTAATACACCCAGACCAGACCTCAATACACCCAGACCAGACCTTAATACACCCAGACCAGACCTTAATACACCCAGAGCAGACCTTAATACACCCAGACCAGACCTTAATACACCCAGACCAGACCTTAATACACCCAGACCAGACCTTAATACACCCAGACCAGACCTTAATACACCCAGACCAGACCTTAATACACCCGGACCAGACCTTAATACACCCAGACCAGACCTTAATACACCCAGACCAGACCTCAATACACCCAGACCAGACCTTAATACACCCAGACCAGACCTTAATACACCCAGAGCAGACCTTAATACACCCAGACCAGACCTTAATACACCCAGACCAGACCTTAATACACCCAGACCAGACCTTAATACACCCAGACCAGACCTTAATACACCCAGACCAGACCTTAATACACCCGGACCAGACCTTAATACACCCGGACCAGACCTTAATACACCCAGACCAGACCTTAATACACCCAGACCAGACCTTAATACACCCAGACCAGACCTTAATACACCCAGACCAGACCGTAATACACCCAGACCAGACCGTAATACACCCAGACCAGACCTCAATACACCCAGACCAGCCCTTAATACACCCAGACCAGACCTCAATACACCCAGACCTTAATAGACCCAGACCAGACCTCAATACACCCAGACCAGCCCTTAATACACCCAGACCAGACCTCAATACACCCAGACCAGACCATAATACACACAGACCAGACCTCAATACACCCAGACCAGACCGTAATACACCCAGACCAAACCTTAATACACCCGGACCAGACCTTAATACACCCAGACCAGACCTTAATAAACCCAGACCAGACCTTAGACACCCAGACCAGACCTTAATACACCCAGACCAGACCTTAATACACCCAGACCAGACCTCAATACACCCAGACCAGACCTTAATACACCCAGACCAGACCTTAATACACCCAGACCAGACCTTAATACACCCAGACCAGACCTTAATACACCCAGACCAGACCGTAATACACCCAGACCAGACCTTAATACACCCAGACCAGACCTTAATAAACCCGGACCAGACCTTAAGACACCCAGACCAGACCGTAATACACCCAGACCAGACCTTAATACACCCAGACCAGGCCTGTGATTCTGTGTCACACCGCCTGAAATAGAAAGCCACCACATCCTCTCTACCTCTTCCTGGGGTAGAGGACTTTATTGACTCCTATTCATTTTTCTCCCTCTGTCTCTTCTCCTCTCTGTCTGGGACCCCTGTCTGAGTTCCGGACATATCTCCGTGGGGGTTAGGGTCTGCTTTTATTTGAGTGACAGTCTCTCCCGTCGGAGCATTTAGGCAGTCGGCTTGTTAAGTCCCAGTGGAGAGGACAGAGGCCTTCAGGCCTTGTTAACCGTTAGCGGGGAGAGGAAAGTGCTTACTGTCATGCTAACATGGGGAGGGAGAGGGGAGAGGAGGGGAGGGAGAGGGGAGAGGAGGGGAGATGAGGAGAAGGGTCGTGTGGTGTGTGTTTTATCTATGCACACATGTTCCAGTGTAAACTCCATTTTCATTTGATCTGTCTGCATGCCTTTGTGCCTGTCTGACAAAAATATAGGCCTATTGTATATATTGTTTAGGTGCCTAATAAACCTTTAAATATAGTGTTTTATTGTTAGGTACTGTACATATACAGTTTAAGTCATTAAAACTCGTTTTTCAACCACTCCACAAATGTCTTGTTAACAAACTATAGTTTTGGCAAGTCGGTTAGGACATCTACTTGGTGCATGACACAAGTCATTTTTCCAACAATTGTTTACAGACAGATTATTTCACTTATAATTCATTGTATCACAATTCCAGTGGGTCAGAAGTTTACATACACTAAGATGACTGTGCCTTTAAACAGCTTGGAAAATTCAAAGAAAATGATGTCATGGCTTTAGAAGCTTCTGATAGACTCATTGACATCATTTGAGTCAATTAGAGATGTACCTGTGGATGTATTTCAAGGCCTACCTTCAAACTCAGTGCCTCTTTGCTTGACATCATGGGAAAATCAAAAGAAATCAGCCAAATCCTCAGAAGAAAATAGTAGACCTCTACAAGTTTGGTTCATGCTTGGGAGCAATTTCCAAAAGCCTGAAGGTACCACGTTCATCTGTACAAACAATAGTACGCAAGTATAAACACCATGGGACCACGCAGCCGTCATACTGCTCAGGAAGGAGACATGTTATGTCTCCTAGAGATGAACGTACTTTGGTGCAATAAATGCAAATCAATCCCAGAACAACAGCAAAGGATCTTGTGAAGATGCTGGAGGAAACAGATACGAGTCCTGTATCTATATCCACAGTAAAACGAGTCCTATATTGGCATATCCTGAAAGGCCGTTCAGCAAGGAAGAAGCCACCGCTCCAAAATCGCCATTAAAAAGCCAGACTACGGTTTGCAACTGCACATGGGGACAAAGATTGTACTTTTTGGAGAAAAGTCCTCTGGTCTGATGAAACAAAAATAGAACTGTTTGGCCATAATGACCATTGTTATGTTTGTAGGAAAAAGAGGGAGGCTTGCAAGCAGAAGAACACCATCCCAACCGTGAAGCACGGGGGTGGCAGCATCATGTTATGGGGGTGCTTTGCTGCAGGAGGGACTGGTGCACTTCACAAAATAGATGGTATCATGAGGTAGGAAAATTATGTGGATATATTGAAGCAACATCTCAAGACATCAGTCAGGAAGTTGAAGCTTGGTCGCAAATGATTCTTCCAAATGGACAATGACCCCAAGCATACTTCCAAAGTTGTGGCAAAGTTAAGATATTGGAGTGGCTAGCACAAAGCCCTGACCTCAATCCCAGTGGGCAGAACTGAAAAAGCGTGTTCGAGCAAGGAGGCCGACAAACATGACTCAGTTACACCAGCTCTGTCAGGAGGAATGGGACAAAATTCACCCAACCTATTGTGGGAAGCTTGTGGAAGGCTACCCAAAATGTTTGACCCAAGTTAAACAATTTAAAGGCAATGCTACCAAATACTAATTGAGTGTATGCAAACTTTTGACCCACTGGGAATGTGATGAAAGAAATAAAAGCTGAAATAAATCATTCTCTCTACTATTATTCTGACATTTCACATTGTTAAAATAAAGTGGTGATCCTAACTGACCTAAGACAGGGAATTTTTACTAGGATTAAATGTCAGGAATTGTGAACAACTGAGTTTAAATGTGCTTGACTAAGGTGTATGTAAACCTCCGACTTCAACTGTAGCTTTGTCTCCCCTTCCCTCCCTCCCGACCCCATCTCTCCCTCGATGGTCTCTCACGGCAGGTAGCCTAGTGGTTAGAGTGTTGGACTGACAAGGTAAAAATCTGTTGTTCTGCCCCTGAACAAGGCAGTTAACCCACTGTTCCTAGGCCGTCATTGTAACTTGCCCAGTTACATAAAGGTAACATCCTCTGTCCTCTATTGCTGTATTCACCTGCCAATGTAGCTGAGTGTCTCAAAAGGCTGTACAGTCTCAGGAGAGCAGAGGGCCCTCTAAAACATGGAAGAAAACCAGAGGTGCCAGTGTTTCAACTGCTCAATGGCTTCAGCCAGACCCCTTCAACTCCTCCAGCCCAGCTACAGTCCCACGTCCTCTGGTCCCAGCTGATTAGGAGAGAGGGACCAGCGGGACTGATGGGAAAATGACAAATAAAGAGGGAGTCTGTTTCATCGAAAGTGATAGATTCATACGTGAGGGAGGACCTAAAATGGCTGACTTAGGATAACACACCGTGTTTAGCTGAGCAGCTCTCTCAAGCCTCGACTGTAGAGAGACATGTCACAGCGAGGCTGCAGGGTGAAACAGCATCTGTTCAGAGCTCTACCAAGCAGATGCCCTCTGCAGCATCCACCTCTCACAAGCCAACACAATCCACCATCTAAAATCCAATATACATTTCTCTACACAAAAGACCCCATGACACACCTCACTACTCTCCCAGTCCCATTCACTTCGCACTAAGCCATACAGGCAAACCTCACCACTGTCCTGAGCCAAAATACACAGCCTTCTCGAGCAAAGGCCTGCACTACAATCTGGAGCTGATCTCTTAGAAGACCCCGATTGAAGTTGAAAGTGCTTTCTCATCTCCATTTAGACAGTGGGGTAAAGTACTTAAGTAAAAATACTTCCAAGCACTTAGGTGTTTTTTTGAGGTATCTGTACTTTACAAATTATATTTTTGACAACTTTTACTTTTACTTCACTACATTACTAAAGAAAACAATGTTTTTTTTTACTCCATACAGTTTCCCTGACACCCAAAAGTACTTGTTACAATTCGAATGCTTAGCAGGACAGGAAAATGATCCAATTCCCACATTTATCAAAAGAACATCCCTGGTCATCCCGACTGTCTCTGATCAGGCGGACTCACTGAAAACAAATGCTTTGTTTGTAAATTATGTCTGAGTGTTGGCTATCAGTAAATTTAAAAAACAAGAAAATAGTGCTGTCTGGTTTGTGAAGGAATGTGAAATGATTTATACTTGTACTTTTGATACTTAAGTATATTTTAGAAATTACATTTACTTTTGATACTTAAGTATATTTAAAACCAAATACTTTTCGACTTTTATTCAAGTAGTATTTTACTGGGTGACTTTCACTTTTACTTGAGTCATTTTCTATTAAGGTATCTTTACTTTTACTCAAGTATGACAATTGGGTACTTTTTCCACCACTGCCTATAGACAAACTAAACAGATGACATCAATATGACAGAGGCTTTTACTTTAGATTAATACAAAGAGATACAGAGAAGAGAGAGATCAGAGACAGAGACAGAGGGAGAGAGTGTGTGTGTGAGAGAGAGAGAGAGAGAGAGAGAGACAGAGACAGAGGGAGAGAGTGTGTGTGAGAGAGAGAGAGAGAGAGAGAGAGAGAGAGAGAGAGAGACAGAGACAGAGACAGGGGGAGAGAGTGTGTGTGAGAGAGAGAGAGAGAGAGAGAGACAGAAAGAGGGAGAGAGTGTGTGTGTGTGAGAGAGAGAGAGAGGGCTGTTGAACTGTCATCTCCACATTTAATTGATCTTTGCCAACATTTAAACATAAACACTGGCAAGGCACTCTGCAAGTTTAAACTAGAGTGCCTTTGTTTTGCTTGTGTAAACTTTTATTTGGACGCGATGAGGATGTGCTTGACACAAAGGGAGAGAAGGCCGATGGGGAAAGGAGAGGAGAGGAGGGAAGGGTAGAAGAAGGGAGGTGACCAGGGTGTGTAATTAACACCAGCCACCTGTCAAATGCAGATAGATTTTGTCATTGTTGGGTAAGAATGTATATTTCACCAGTGGGATTTTTTTTTTAAATGTAGAAGTTGGTCGAAATGACAAGAACGGCTACTAAAGTGTGACTTTGTCCTCGTGTTTCTTGTTTTGTTCACATGCTAGGTTGTTTTTCAATGTTACTTTGAGTTTGCTGCAATTGTCTGCTGCTAGGTCACAGTCTGAGACTTTTTTCATCACAGACAAGCCAGTGCCCAAGTTACCACGGTAACGGCTTGTCCCTTAAAGGGCCAGCTGAACTATGTCTGTCTCGCAGGTCCCAAAATTTGTTATGAAATGAAGCAATATACCCCATGACTTCTTACTAGTAAGACATTAGAAACACGCTCATCCATTTTTTGGTGTGATTTTATTTGTCTAATTATGGAGAAAAAAAATATTTGGGCAGGTAAAAAAATCTCAGTGGCTGCTAGATTTTTTTTTTTATCTACCTACCACAGCGGCTAGAGGACCAAAATATTAACTTCCCATCCTGGAGGTGACGAGAGGAGTAAGAAAGATAAAGTGCGGAGAGGTAGAGAGGAGAGGAGGGAAGATGGGAGAGAAGAGAAAGAGTGAAAAGGAGAAATAAATCAAACCATAGACTTTGAGTGGAGATGACCCTTCCCTGGGCCTCCATGTTTCACCCAGTCTCTCTTTAAAGAGATATTAGCAATAGTCTGTTGGCTAACCCTTACTCTATTCCTCCTCTTCTCCTCCCTCTCTCCACGTCTCCCCCCCTTTCCTTCCCCCAATCTGTCCGTGCTGTCGTGTCAGAGTTTCAACATTCTATGCGTCTGCAGTCAGGGTCTATCCCGCTGTGAAGCCAAGGCACTCTTGAGCTAAGTCCTCGCGTAAGACTGAAAAGGACGCAACAGAAAGAAAATAAACTTGTCTGAGCCCTACAGACGTCCGTAGCAAGGCAGCTGTGTCCACGGCCAAAACAAAAATAAATACAAGTCTAAATCCAAAAGGTTGAAGAGGAACTGAACAGGACTGACCTTTAATCAGAGTGCAGTGCAATTATGCAATCTTAAATCTTAGTGCCCTAAACTTGTTGACACAACATACATGGGACCATACTTCCTACACACGTTCGGTTAAGACAGACTGTTCTCTCTCTCTCTTCCTCTCTCTCTCTCTCTTTCTCTCTTCCCCTCTCTCTCGCTCTCTCTTCCTCTCTCTTCCTCTCTCTCTCTCTCTCTTCCCCTCTCCCTCTCTATCTCTCTCTCTCTACACGTTCGGTTAAGACAGACTGTTCTCTCTCTCTCTTCCTCTCTCTCTCTCTCTTTCTCTCTTCCCCTCTCTCTCGCTCTCTCTTCCTCTCTCTTCCTCTCTCTCTCTCTCTCTTCCTCTCTCCCTCTCTATCTCTCTCTCTCTACACGTTCGGTTAAGACAGACTGTTCTCTCTCTCTTTCTCTCTTCCCCTCTCTCTCGCTCTCTCTTCCTCTCTCTTCCTCTCTCTCTCTCTCTCTTCCCCTCTCCCTCTCTATCTCTCTCTCTCTACACGTTCGGTTAAGACAGACTGTTCTCTCTCTCTCTTTCTCTCTTCCCCTCTCTCTCGCTCTCTCTTCCTCTCTCTTCCTCTCTCTCTCTCTCTCTTCCCCTCTGCCTCTCTATCTCTCTCTCTCTACACGTTCTTCTTCCCTCCTGTTTCCCTCCCTCTTGTCCCTTAATTTCAAAGCAGCATGTCTTGATGTTTCTGGTCATCTATCATTCCGTCAGTCTACTAGAAGTAGTTGGTGTGGAGAAAAACAACAGGTGGTATTTCATGGGATTAACGGCCTTCAGAGTAGTGGAACAACAGTACACCCTAACAATGAAGAATCCCACCAGTGATCCCTGATCCCCAATCCAACCCCCTGACCCAGACCACTGGACCTGGTTGTACAGCAGCCTCACTGACGAGTAGCCAGGCTGTGGACACGGCATCACACACCTTAGAGTACCTGCAGCACGGAGATACAGGGACTGGGAAGTAACAAGGCTGTGTTAACAATCAAAACTGTTTCCAATACCATTTCTGTCTATGATTACAGCCCCCAAGATATAACGAATCACATCACATTGGCTTCAATTGAGTATCTTGGTTCAGCCGCCTTATAACAGTCACCTTAGGGGCCTTTGCAACCCGTCTGAGCACAAACCCAGGGGGAAACGTTGCTGGAGCTCTGTCCTGACATCTTGTTTACAGCAGCGATGAATGAGTCAGAACACAGGAGGCGGGCGGTTACAGTAACCGGACAGACAGAACCTATATTCTCACTAGTCAGTCACGGAATACACAAGACTCATTTACAGCACCTCCAACCCATAATCCCAGGTAATTCAACCCATGCTGCCGTATGTGTGAGGCTGGTGACAAGTCCCTAGAGACGCGCTTTTTCTGTGACTGTGTTAACTGTCTGCCGTTGTTCCCAGACTAACCATATATTCACATGGCATTGAGTGAAAGGGTTCTTATGACTGGGAGAGACTTTATAAGAAACTCTAATGTTGTTACTGATGAGTCCTACCATTGAAGTGGACAGATTGTGATTGGTCGATGATAGATGTCCATACACAGTCATGGGGAAACCACGGCTTGGCCCCGCAAACTGTGGGTTGACGATGTGTGTCAGCTGCGCATAATCATGATATAGTTGTTCCTATATCATGCCTATGATACTATTTGTGTACAGGTAACTGCCAAAGTAAAGGAAACCCCAACATAAAGTGTCTTAATAGGGCGTTGGGCCGCCACGAGCCAGAACTGCTTCAATGCGCCTTGTCATAGATTCTACAAGTGTCTGGAACTCTATTGGAGAGATTTGGCGCCATTCTTCCTCACGAAATTCTATCATTTGGTGTTTCGTTGACGGCGGTGAAAACGCAGTCTCAGGCGCTGCTCCATAAATCCAGTGTTCATTTGGGTTGAGATCTGGTGACTGAGACGGCCGTGGCGTGTCGTTTTCATGCTCAGCATGTTTAAATGACCCTAATTAAGCATGATGGGATGTTAATTAACTCAGAAACCGCACCTGTGTGGAAGCAGCTGCTTCCAATATACTTTGTATCCCTCGTTTACTCAAGCGTTTCCATTATTTTGGCAGTCACCTGTATCTCAGAGAGTTGGTGATGAGGGGTAAACACGAAAGGCGGTGATGTTAAAAGTCAATACGCAGGAACTCAACGCTCATTACTCAAACAGTTTACACTGTATATCTTCACGCCTCAAATATAGATCACCAGACCCCAAATAGTACCTCCCTGAGCCTCTCTACCTCTACCAGTGATCACACCTCAAATAAACATCCTGGACCCCACTACAGCACCTCTACCACACCGCCACCCCTCAGCCTATGAAATACAGCCAAATGGTAAAACCCTATGATATAACTACACACATATAATTACCTTAAACCCTGATACGGGGTGGCAGGTAGCGTAGTGGTTAGAGCATTGTGCCGGTAATCGAAAGGTTGTTGGATCGAATCCCATCCGAATGAGGTAAAAATCTGTCGTTCTACCCCTGTTCCCTGGTAGGCTGTCATTGTAAATAAGAATTTGTTCTTAATTGACTTGCCTAGTAAAATAAATAAAATACAAATGCCCATATAAAGCAGTTTGTACCCGCATACCGCTAATTATGCGTGAGCTTCTGTAACTCTTCAGACTACCCTGAGTATCACTCCGTACCTCTACCCAACTGAAATACAGTTGTGGGCACACAAATGACAGCAGTACAGGTTTCTGTGATCAACTATCACTAGAGAGCAAGCTTTTTAGTGGCCACAACTGTACCCTCAAAATCACCACACGCAGAGCCCACCCCAACGACCCCGTCCACGTTTCTCCCTCCAACCTGACTGGTGGCGATGATGCTCTGATCTGCTCCTCTAATACTCCTGTGACATTTGTTACCGAGCTGCTGTCTGCCTCATACCACGTCATGGCAACGCAGGCAGAGCGGGGGGGTGCTGGACTGGCTGGGAAGCTGTGAGCCTATGACAAAGCCAGGTCATGACCTCCGATGAGGGTGAAGTTTTCACGGAATAACATTTTTAAGGAGACAGCGACCTTAGCTCTAGTCATTGTGTGTCAAACCAGGCAGGCCTCGGTATAAAAACAAGTTAACAGATGATCTCAGAGAAAAAGTGAGACGGGAGGCAGAGCGCTGAAGAGCTGCTGATAGAATCTTCCTGAATGAATGCACTTCACTAAAAGACTTGGGATTGGGCAACCAGTTGTGGAGAAGTGATGCCATTCCCTGAGCCACACCTAATGGCTCCCACTGATGTTGAGTGATTCGCCACCTCGGGGCTCTGTCAAGGAGAACTATACTGACCGCTGACAGAATGAGAGACAGAAAGAAAAGAGAAAGAGAAACCAATGACAGATGGAGGGGGAAATTGAGAGATGAAAAGGATAGAAGAGGTGAAGAAGAGAGGACGAAGACAGACAGACAGACAGGGAAGAAAAGAACGGTTGGATAGAGAGAGAGAGAAAGCGAGGAAGCTCCTGGAAGCAGCGGAGGACTCTGAGCGGTGTGCGCTGGCCCTTGGCGGTCCTGACTCTGTTCTCATCCCCATCATCATTCTGTGTTGTATTTGAGACATTCCGCAATAAAGATGTCAAATAGAGAGCAAGTCCATCGCCTCAGGGGGAATGGCTTGGACAGCCTCCAATTCACATCCACCGCCAAGATAACCAAGAGAATACAGAGGGAGAGGAGGAGGAGGTGGAGGAGAGAGAGAGAGAGAGAGAGAGAGAGAGAGAGAGAGAGAGAGAGCAAAAGAGAGAGAGATAAAGAGAGAGAGAGAGAGAATTAGGTATGGAACCAAGATCAGAAATGAATATGAAATAAAAGCTACAAAATCACCTGTCATTGTACTTGTCATTATTTAAATGACTGATCATGATTAAGTTGCATCATAAATGTCTGATAGTGATTAAGTGTCGTCATAACCCACTGGGCACAGATGTCAATTCAACGTCTATTCCACGTCGGTTCAACATTCATTTTGTTGAAATGACCTGGAAAAGACATTGATTCAACCCGTGTGTGCCCAGTGGGAAATGTCTGATTATAAGTGTTTGATTTCTCTCTTGACTGCTTTCCGATCCCTCCCTTTGAACTCTCCATTCACAGCTAATTAGTGTCTGTTTATTGAAGCTACGTCTTATCAGCATAGTCTGGTTAATGACTTTTTAACAGACATGTGGCCAATTTCCTCCACTCAGCTGTGGAGTGGCAGTGTGACGACTAGAGAACCCTCTATAACCACTCCGACACAAAGACCTGGGTTCAAATAGCACATTATTTCACTTCAAATACATTCGCTGGGCTTGATTGCTCTTGCCCGGCGCAATGGAATCCATAGAATAGTCGCCAAGGTGCAAACCTTATCCATCTGGCACTCCAGGCAGACGAGAACAAAAGCTGAAAGTATTTCAAAGATTTTGAATAGTAGTTGAACCCAGGTCTGCTGACACATAGCCGGCATGTGGCCCATTGATTCCTTCCAAGTGGCCACAGACACATGCAGTAAATCTCTCTCCCTCGTGTTAATTTTCTTTAGTTCACCACAACACGCACAATTCAACGAGTCCTCTGCCACCAGCCACCGACAACAAAACAGCTGCAGGCACTTAAAACACATACACAGTCAGACAGACAGGCACAACCAAATTAGAAAAAACAACACCAAAACATTAGCTAGCTATCAAACAGGTTTCACGCAACTCCCCCCGTGTCTCAATCCCGCCTTGCTAAACATAAAAACGGGCAGATTTCAAGCATTGAATTTCATCCTTGAACCTAAATAAGAGGGGAGCTGAGTTGTTCATTTTCTCTCTGACATTTTTCCTTCCTTTGTCCATTTGCAACCGGTAACATAAACATTTGACATGCCAAGTTGAATTCTGGGAAGTCAATAGAATAACAACAGGGGTAACATTAAAGTGACATGTTTAAGAGTTCAGAATAATTACAATCCCATTGCTGTGGAGACTCCAGTGTTGTCCCGGTTCTAACAGAAGGTGGGTTAGGGTTAGGGGGAATGGGAGTGCCCTTCTCTGGTGACCTCTGTCCTCGCTGACTTGCTGCTGAAAACGAGGTAGTTTATGTTTATGGCGTTGGGTGTGGGGGTGTGGGGGGGGTTGCAGGGGATCTTGGGGCGGGAACAGAAAAGCTCGTCATCACTGAAGATTCATCAGCATCTGGGCGAACTGAAAGAGGACAGAGGTCTGTTTGTGTCCGAGATGAGAGTCAGTGAGGCCAAACTCAGACTAGACCAGAGTGGACCACGTTCAAATACATCCCATCCATGTGTATGTTCAGTAGGCCCTACACAGGAGGGAAGGTTTAGAAATAGTGGAAGTATTGCCCAAAGTTGTCCAATAAGAACACACATTCTACAGGTCGCTATCAATAAAACGTCACAATTATGTGCAGAGCGTTCGATTTAGCTGCTGGGGGGGGGGGGGGCAAGGAGACCCCCAGCTCTGCTAAAACCGTTGACAACTACGTGCCGATCATGTATTTTCAGATACGTGAGGGCGGCCGTAGCATACCCATTTGGCATGTAGCTAGCTAGCTAGCAAACGTGTCATTTAGTTTGCTTCATCAGAGATTAGGCTTTTGGAAAGAACTTAACATCGGCAAGGCCTCGCCCTGGTCAAGTTGTCAGTCTGACTACTGTCGTCGACGAGCAAATATAGCCATCTAGTTTGTCCCCTGAAGGTTAGCTCGTTAACAGGCCATATTGACGTGATCTGTTATTAGCTAGTTAGCCAATTTGACTTGGTCCATCGATCACTGTAGCCTATCATGTCTGTCAGCAGCAATCATGTACCACGATGTTAATGCCAACTGTACAACCGGTTGCTTGCAAAGTAAACATTATCAGCTCACAGTACAACGGCAAATGCGCCGTTCTGCTTCTTGACATCTAGAGCCCACAAAGGATGGGAAATGAACCTAAACCACTCGTACCCGGCAGGTATGGTTCACTTTCATTTGATATCCCTCAAATATCCAATGAACGGTGGCCAATATCGAGAGATATCATGAGGCCATCCTCACGTATCTGAAAATACATGATCAATTGATGTTTACCGATCATGAAAAGCGTGCAGTTCCTTGCTGTATAACTCTGACTGCGGTCTTCAAGAGGTGTGGTTGATATTACAACCAAATAGTTCACATTTATTTAACAGTCCCTTGAAAACGGCACGCATGTTGTCAATGCTTTTAGTGGAGCTGGGGGGGGGGGGGTCTCCTTGCGCTCCGTCAGGCAAATCGAAACGCTCTGTACCTTATCACAAGGTTTTATTGATAACGACCTATTTGTTCCGTTTCCAAGAGTTTTTTGTTCCGTGCCTACTGAACACGACCCAGGACTCGTCTCTCAGTCAGACCCAATCAGCGGTCCTAAAGTTAATCACGTGAGACTCACACTGTAACGACATAGTCCTGAAATGTCCCCAGGAGAATCTAACTCAGACATTCCTGACTACACCTAATGGCATGTTCCTCTCCCCCCTCCTCCTCCCTCCCTCCCTGGCTTCCCAGAATCAGACATAATGCCTACAAATGCCAAAACATGTCCCACCAAATATGTTTGTGTTGCGGGCAAGGGCATCCAAACTACAGATTTTGATTTTGCTTGCGTCAATCAGCGGGGTGGGGAGTGAAAAGACTAAATGTGTCTAAGCACATCCAAGCAGAACCGGCATGTTGCAGGAGGAGCAGAAACACATTTGTCTGCCTGACACTAAGTCAATAAGAGAAGGCCGAGACTAAATGAACTGGATCTGTCCGCTAGTGCACATTGCAGATGCCCCAGACAGATATCAGTTGGAGATATCTAGCTGAGGAAGAGAAGAACTCTTCAACCCTGAGCGCCCTCCCAAAACGAAACTCAAAGAATGAAATGAGGATAAAATGTCCTCCAAAACGATGACAGAGACACTCTCTGGAGAACGAAGGGAGCTGAGAGCCAGACAGACAAACACACACACACACACACACACACACACACACACACACACACACACACACACACACACACACACACACACACACACACACACACACACACACACAGGGAAAGATCCAGAAGATAGCACAGTCTCATACAAGCATAAATGACAGACTTGGATAGGTTGCACTTTGAGTTTAAAAGGGGGTTAAGTTAAGGAGGACTGCACACTCACCCAGACAGTTGTGTCCGTCGTGGGCCAACATGAATCCGTCGTAGCAGGTGCACCTGTAGTTGCCTGGGATGTTGATACACTCGTGGACACAGCCTCCGTTGTACTCATTCTCACACTCGTCCATGTCTGAAATGGAGAGTCATAGAAGACCAATGAGAAGGGTGGAGAGGAATTACTGTCGCTACTGAACAAATGGATGGAAAGAGAGGAAGGTGGAAAGGTAGAATGGATGGTAGGGGATTGGGGGACAGAGATGAACAGTATGGAGCGTCATTGAGATGGGTGTTGGGGTACAAAAGGAGGGGCATATGGAGAGTGTAGAGGTCAGAGGTCAGGGTACAGGGTTGGAGATAAAAGGCAGCTTATGGTGACTGCATACATACTAGGGGTAAGACTGGGGTGTTTGGGGGTACAAGAGTCCAGAGGGGCATTCGGAGAGTGTAGAGGTCAAAGGTCAGGGTTGGAGATAAAAGGCAGTCTACCGGTACAGCTTATGGTGACTGCATACATACTAGGGGTAAGACTGGGGTGTTTGGGGGTACAAGAGTCCAGAGGGGCATACGGAGAGTGTCTCGCCATGTTTATTCGTTGACTATGTTCCCCCTTCATGCTGAGCCAGCGGAGGAGTCTTTCACAGGAGCCACTCACAAGTGGTTGCCATGCGGACTGAGCCACTAAAACAAACAGTCCCCCCTCCGTGTGAACGCCAGGGGAGGCAAGCAGACCGATGGCCAGACCCCAACCCCAAATCCTCTCCTTCTCTCCGTCTATCGTCCTCCTCCACTCCAGATGGGCCCGAGCAGGTATCTGGTTAGTGTTCAACTCCTGTATTACTCCCTCTGTCTCTGTCTCACTCACCAACCTGGCCAAGACGCCGACTCTCACTCCCTCAGTCTGTCTGTCTTTCTGTCTGTGCATCCCTTTCACCTTTTCTCTTGTTTCTTTGCTCGCTCCTTCTCCCCCTCTCTAAAGTACCTTTCTCGCACTCTTCTATCTCACTTCTTTCACTGTTCTTTCTTCCCACTCTCTCTCTCTCCCTCTATTTGTTTCCTATCCCCTTTACCTATTCTGTCTGTCTCAGACACTGGCACACAACATTAGTAGCCTGTCTGTGTCCCACACACGCACGCACACACACACACACACACACACACACACACACACACACACACACACATACACACACACACACACACACACACACACACACACACACACACACACACACACACACACACACGTGCACACACACACATGTGCACACACACACGTGCACACACACACATGTGCACACACACACACACACTGTCCTGTCTCTGCCAACCGCAAGGTGGGCTCTGTTAGTTCTGGTTCTGTCAGCCACAAACAGCTTTTAGCACTAGTCTCTCTAGTCTCTCTCCGCCTCCTACATCCCGTGGACTGGACAGAACCCAGTCCTGGGGGCCGCGTCCCAAATAGCACCCTTTTCCCCTTAGGGCTCTGGTCAAAAGTAGTGCACTGTATAGGGAATAGGGTGCCATTTGGGACACAGCCCTGGACACTGCACAGCACACCACCGGTACAACGCCAACACACTGAAATATTCCACTGTTGGTCTGCTCACGCAGACCTCTCACCAACTAGACAGCTCATTGTCATCAGGATAGAACACACAGTGTCTTGGTTAAAAGCAATTTTGATGTTCCTGTATATCTACAATAGAAGCTTAGCCTAATCTACTTCTAAGTTGAAAAACGGGTCTACAATATAGAATAGACACCGCCAACACATCTTGGTCGAAATGTTTGAAATAGAGAAGAAATCTGATGTAAAAGTGTTTTTCCTGAGGCATTCCAGTCAGTTAAAACCAATCAAGATAAAAGTTTAATAAATTACTGGGACAGACATTCTTTCCTTTAGAGATGCTCTGGCACCTGCCATGTTTACAGAGCAGGCAATTACACCGGCCTAACATGCATTCTAATCCACTGTTTGTTTTCGACTCTCTTTCCCACACGAACAAAGGAACGGTATGGCCTTTCTGCACTTTAAAGACAGGGACTGGGCCCTGGCTGGTGTACACAAACTGGTCCCGGTCATCAGTGGCTCATCCCAGAGGCATCTTTCCCTCGATCCTGACTAGTCTCCCAGTCCCCTGTCATGACATTGGCATGGGGGTAGGTTTGTGACAGTCATAAATACCTCTTCCCCCCTTTTTCCTCTCTCTCTCTACCCCACTGATGTTACATTTGCAAACCCCTTGGTTAACATAGAGATTCTGGGAACATCAGAAGGTGGGGGGAAATTAACTATATTATGGTAATCTGACCAATTTAACATATGCAGTGGTACTTAATGAGTATGATGGTAGTTTGGTTGTCATCTGAGACATTCTCATCAATGATAAGATGACATAAACTCTACAGTGGAAAGTCTACACATCAGAGGTATCGGATTCACATGCAATTGTTGTTCAATTTAAATGTTTGAATATGAAATTATTCGTGATGGGATGAAATGTGATTTTAGCTTCTAAAATGTGAGAATTGGGTTTTCATGAGTGAATTACGCCCGACTCAGTGGCCCGCCCACGTGAAGAGACATAGGTTGTAAACTATGAAACAAACCCCTTTTATCCCTTTCTATATAAAGCCTTGGCGACAATATAACCTCCTGTTCCGAGGATGTGAGGACGACGGTCCGATGGTACAGATAATAACTACAGAACGAAGCCAACATCAGCGTGAGCTTTGGTTGCGAATAGTATGAACTTTGAACTCTATTTCACTACAGAAGTGATACCTCCTAGCCTTTGAGTTAGCAACAGCAGCTGCAAACGAGGGTTAGGAAGGAACAGACAGAGTATCCCGTCTATCACCCAATGACGTTACTACAACGTATCCAATTGACAACCAGTAACATTCTTCAAAGGACTCGGTTTGGCAACACGGCCTTCCATCTACCACCAACCTACTAAAGCGCAGCTCAGAGTAAATATTTTTTGTATTTCCCTTTTCCAAATGGGCGGTAATTTAGAATGCATAAGATACTGTATTTACGATAGCACAGCTTCGCCCTTTGTTCCTCAGTCTTCCTGCTCTTTCACTCAAACCCAGCCCCTTTTCTTTTGTGTAACAAGCTGTCATATCTGTTCTGCCCACTAGGGACGTTTTCCTTTATGATGTAATTTGTAATCAAGTTATGATTAATTATGTGTATGTGTAATTCTGTGTGATTAGTTAGGTATTTAGTAAATAAATAATTAAACCACATTTTGTATTGCTGATTCAACTTGTTAGTCAGGGTTCGTGAAGATAACCAAGAATTTACAACTTTCAGATGAGACTGAATTAAGGTGCCGATTAATATTGACTGCTATTGAGGTAAAATATTACTAGGTCTTTAAGATTTTATTTGGAAGATAACAGCTCTATAAATGTTATTTCGTGGTGCCCCGACTCTCTTGTTAATTACATTTACATGATTAGCTCAATCAGGTAATATTAATTATGGAGAAAATATTTTATAGAAAAGCATGTCATATCACTTAGTCCGGCATAGCCAAAGATACAACACCCCATACCATGATGCTGCCACCACCATGCTTCACCGTAGGGATGGTGCATGCAGAGGTTTGGCATTCATGCTAAAGAGTTCAATCTTGGTTTCATCAGACCAGAGAATCTTGTTTCTCATGGTCTGAGAGTCCTTTTTAGGTAACTTTTGGCAAACTCCAAGCGGGCTGTCACGTGCCTTTTATTGAGGAGTGGCTTCCGTCTGTCTAAAGCTACTATAAAGGCCTGGTTGGTGGAGTGCTGCAGAGATGGTTGTCCTTCTGGAAGGTTCTCCCATCTCACAGAGGAACTCTGGAGCTCTGTCAGAGTGACCATTGGGTTCTTGGTCACCTCCCAGACCAAGGCCCTTCTCCCCCGATTGCTCAGTTTGGTTGGGCGGCCAGCTCTAGGAAGAGTCTTGGTGGTCCCAAACTTCTTCCATTTAAGAATGATGGAGGCCACTGTGTTTTGCTGGGCCTTCCCCATATCTGTGCCTTGACACAATCCTGTCTCGGAACTCTACGGGCAATTCCTTCGACCTGATGGTTTGGTATTTGCTCTGACATGCACTGTCAACTGTGGGACCTTATATAGAGTTGAAGTCAGAAGTTTACATACACCTTAGCCAACTACATTTAAACTCAGTTTTTCACAATTCCTGACGTTTAATCACAGTAAAAATTCCCTGTCTTAGGTCAGTTAGGATCACCACTTTATTTTAAGATTGTGAAATGTCAGAATAATAGTAGGGAGAATGATTTATTTCAGCTTTTATTTCTTTCATCACATTCCCAGTGGGTCAAAAGTTTACACACACTCATTTAGTATTTGATAGCATTGCCTTTAAATTGTTTAACTTGGGTCAAACGTTTCAGGTAGCCTTCCACAAGCTTCCCACAATAAGTTGGATGAATTTTGTCCCATTCCTCCTGACAGAGCTGGTGTACTTGAGTCAGGTTTGTAGGCCTCCTTGCTCGCAAGCGCATTTTCAGTTCTGCCCACAAATGTTCTATAGGATTGAGGTCAGGGCTTTGTGATGGCCACTCCAATACCATGACTTTGTTGTCCTTAAGCCATTTTTCCACAACTTGGGAAGTATGCTTGGGGTCATTGTCCATTTGGAAGACCCATTTGCGACCAAGCTTCAACTTCCTGACTGATGGCTTGAGATGTTGCTTCAATATATCCACGTAATTGTCCTCCCTCATGATGCCAGCTATTTTGTGAAGTGCACCAGTCCCTCCTGCAGCAAAGCACCCCAACAACATAATGCTGCTACCCCCGTGCTTCACGGTTGGGATGGTGTTCTTCTGCTTGCAAGCCTCCCCCTTTTTCCTCCAAACATAACGATGGTCATTATGGCCAAACAGTTATATTTTTGTTTCATCAGGCCAGAGGACATTTCTCCAAAAAGTACGATCTTTGTCCCCATGTGCAGTTGCAAACCGTAGTCTGGCTTTTTTTTATGGCGGTTTTGGAGCAGTGGCTTCTTCCTTGCTGAGTGGCCTTTCAGGATATGTCAGTATAGGACTCGTTTTACTGTGGATATAGATACTTTTGTATCTGTTTCCTCCAGCATCTTCACAAGGTCCTTTGCTGTTGTTCTGGGATTGATTTGCACTTTTCGCACCAAAGTACATTCATCTCTAGAAGACAGAACACGTCTCATTCTTGAGCGGTACGACGGCTGCGTGTTCCCATGGTGTTTATACTTGCATAGTACTATTTGTACAGATAGACGTGGTACCTTCAGGTATTTGGAAATTGCTCCCAAGGATGAACCAGACTTGTAGAGGTCTACAAAATCTTTTCTGAGGTCTTGGCTGATTTCTTTGCATTTTCCCATGATGTTAAGCAAAGAAGCAGTGAGTTTGAAGTTAGGCCTTGAAATACATTCACAGGTACACCTCCAATTGACTCAAATGATGTCAATTAGCCTATCAGAAGCTTCTAAAGCCATGTCATCTTTTTTTCCCCCCCCAAGCTGTTTAAAGGCACAGTCAATTTAGTGTATGTACTTCTGACCCACTGGAATTGTGATACAGTGAATTATAAGTTAAATAATATGTCTGTAAACAATTGTTGGAAAAATGACTTGTGTCATGCACAAAGTATTCCAAACTGACTTGCCAAAACTACAGTTTGTTAACAAGAAATTTGTGGAGTGGTTGAAAAACGAGTTTTAATGATTCCAACTTTAGTGTATGTAAACTTCTGACTTCAACTGTAGGCAGGTTTGTGCCTTTCCAAATCATGTCCAATCAAATGAATTTACCACAGGTGGACACCAATCAAGTAGTAGAAACAACTCAAGGGTAATCAATGGAGTCTCATAGAAAAGGGTATGAGACTCCATTGAGGGTCTGAATATGTATGTAAATGAGGTTTTTCTATTTTCACTTTGTCATTATGAGGTATTGTGTGTAGATTGATGAGGAAAATGGTTTAATTAATCAATTTTAGAATAAGGCTGTAAGGTAATAAAATGTGGAAAAAGTCCAGGGGTCTGAATACTTTCCAAATGCACTGTACACCTGTGTGTGTCTCCAGCAACCACATTTGAACACAACAACCCTGTTTTTGATAGGCAGAGGGAACTGAACAGAGTTAGTCATGAGGATGGCTTGCATAATGTCTACTGCTTTTTCTTCATCAAACAACAAGCCAAAAAAGGAGAGAGGCATACAAAGAGAGTGAGAGAGAGAAAGCAAGAGAGAGAGAGAGAGAGAGAGAGAGAGAGAGAGACAGAGAGAGAGAGAAAGCAAGAGAGAGAGAGAGAGAGAGAGACAGAGAGAGAGAGAGAGAGAGACAGAGAGAGAGAAAGCAAGAGAGAGAGAGAGAGAGAGAGACAGAGAGAGAGAAAGCAAGAGAGAGAGAGAGAGAGAAAGCAAGAGAGAGAGAGGGAGAGAGAGAGACAGAGAGAGAGAGAGAAAGTAAGAGAGAGAGAGACAGAGAGAGAGAGAGACAGAGAGAGAGAGAGAGAGAGAGAGAAAGCAAGAGAGAGAGAGAGCGAGAGAGAGAGAGAGAGAGAGAGAGAGAGAGAGAGAGAGAGAGAAAGCAAGAGAGAGAGAGAGTGAGAGAGAGAGAGAGAGAGAGAGAGAGAGAGAGAAAGCAAGAGAGAGAGAGAGCGAGAGAGAGAGAGAGAGAGAGAGAGAGAGAGAGAGAGAGAGAGAGAGAGAGAGAAATGAGGGGGGAAAAGGTGAAAGTGAGAGAGAGAAAGAAACCACTGGGGGCGCAGAGGACAGTTCAACATCTAGTTTTAATTTGCATTTGGTTGAGTTGTCAACTAATGTGAATTCAACGTGAAATCAACAAAATATCTCACCATGTCATTGGATTTAGGTTGAAAGTTTGGTAAAAAAACATTTTTTACTAAATTCCCTTACATTGATTACTTTTTCCAAATCCAATCAGTTTTCCATGTTGATTCAACATCATCACATTGAATTTGTTGGTAGAAATGATGTGGAAACGTAGATTTTTGCCCAGTGGGAAGGAGAAAGAGAGAGAGAACGAAAGAAAGAAAGAAAGAGAGTAAAGATAATTAGGGATAAATGAAAAGCTTCCAGTCATTAATTTTCACCTCTTGAGAAGTGAGGCTGGATCAGGCCAGCCTGGCAAGACAAGACAAGGCAGGTGTGGTTTTACATAGGGGAGCAGGGTTAGAGAGCACCAAAGATCAGGGCAGGTATCAGGAGGGGGTAGGGTCGGGGTTCACACCTGTCCTGTGGCATGGGGGCATGGGGCTAGGGTCTCGGGTTCACACCTGCCCTGGGGCATGGGGCTAGGGTCTGGGGCCGAGGAGGGAGGATGGACATGGAGCGATGCCCTGTGCCTAGTTAGCCTCTAGCAGTGATCTCTTCCTGCACTGGAGCTGTTGTTGACATCTGACACCCCGACAGCTTCTGAACCGGGCTGCTCGCTGCTTCCGCTGCTTGGACACGCGCCGCATGTTTCCTAATTGTGACGGGGGAAGTGTTGAAGCTCAACATCTCATCAAGTGAATTAGGCACCTTCGCTGACGGGCCCGTGCCCCAAGAGAGCGGAGAAACATGCCCCGTGAGATGGATGAAAAAGGGGAGAGAGGTGAGGAAGGAGAGAGGGGAAGAAGAGGAACGAAAGAGAAGGGGGAGAGGTAGGAATGGAAGGGAGCGTGCCCCTGCTGTCCCCTTGATGTTTCAGTTGGACTGGTCCAGAGAAGTGTGTCCACAGGAGAAAGTCCTTAGCTCAGTGAAGGGAGATTTCCAATTATAACTGCAACAGCATGTGGAGCAGGGACACTTCACTACAGTGGATTGCGTAATTCCCTGAGCGGAAAAAGGAGATCTCTCAAATTCTTGGGGTTGTTTTACTTTTCGGGGCTGTTACTTGTACCTGACTGAATTGCTGAGTAAGGTTTCTATAGGTCAGATGCTTCCACCATCCCAATTGACGCCCTACAGTACTCCCTATTTGGTTTACTGATTTTGACCACGGTACATAGGGTTCTGGTCTAAAGCTCTATATAGGGAATAGGGTGCCATTTGGGACACAGCAGCCAATACCAAAGTAAAGGAGACTGGGTATCAACCAAATTCTCTGAACCTCAGAATATCGCAACCTCTCTAGCTACCTATCCCTCAACTTCTCTGAAAACAAAAACCATGTGTATTTACCCAAGAGGTCGAATGACGGCACAAAACCAGAAATAATCCAAATATTATTTCTGAACCTGTAGTGCGTCACGGTTCATTACCAAGGCTAGTACAAAGATCCTCAGGACAGAAATAAGAAAATGGGCTGAGAGCCCATGCTTTGTGCCCAGTCAAGGCCAAGGGTTTGTGACAGTGAATTTCTGTTCTGATGCCCGTTCCAAGACTGAAGAGCCAAGATTGAAAAAGTGTGTGTGTGTGTGTGTGTGTGTGCATGCTTGTAAATGTGCATGCGCGCACGTGAATGTGTGTGTGTCTCAGGTGTTGAGGCCTGTGCATGTACAGCTTATGGGTATATGAGCTGTATGGCATTGCAGCAATAACACCTCTCCTCTCTCATCTCTTGTTCTGTCAGCTCTGTGAGTGTATATGTGAGTCTGCTCTCACGCTCTTTTCTACAGAGCTATAGCTATATAAAGCCCCAGCCTACTGGAGCCGAGTCTGACCTGCTCTTCCAAATGTGTGTGTGTGTGTGTGTGTGTGTGTGTGTGTGTGTGTGTGTGTGTGTGTGTGTGTGTGTGTGTGTGTGTGTGTGTGTGTGTGTGTGAAGCAGCGAGCCAGTGAGGAGAGCTCCTGAGCAGTGACGGAGTAGCAGACACTGGGCAGACAACGGCCTAGTAATTGTCTGCCACCTCTCCCACAGAGCCTCCCGCCCGCAATATCTCACTCTCTTTCTATCTCATGAAATCTCTCTCTCTCCCTCCCGCCCTCTTTCTCTGTGTCCTTACCTCCTTCACCCACCATCCATTTTCTCCCAGTTGCATCTATGCATCTGTCTTTCCAAATATATTTCTGTTTTCCCTCCCTCGCTCCCTCTGTAAAGCAGATCAGGTAATTGTTGCTGCTGCTGGGAGAGCAGACTCATGGCTCAGTCTCTATCTGTCTTTATGCCTGAATCGGCTACTGCTGCTGTTCTCTCCACCCCGGCATACAGGTGACACACACACACACACACGACTACACAGCTGAGCTCTGACACACACACACATCCACTCAAACACAGCTAGAGGTCGAGTGACAACGCATGTTAGTATCTTCAGCATCACCAGGAAATGGTAGCCTAGATGTTCTAGAGAGTAAAGTCAACTGTTTGACTGTAGAGGACATGGGAAGAGAAAAGCAAAGGCTGTAGTGCTGAAACTCGTTTTTGAAAAGGAGGAGAGGATGAGTGCCAGGGACAAGACCAATGAAAACCAATCAATTAGTCAGTAAGTGACAAATGCTGAGCAAACATGGACAGGCTTTCACAGGACCTTGACAGCCCCGTGGAAACCATCCCAGTCGACTCCTCTCTGTGGATTGTTGGAATAATCTACTACTGACTGCTACTGATGAGCAGAGAACCACGTGACTGTTGAGTTATAGGCCTACTCAGAGAACAGCATGGGCCTCTTTTCATCCAAACTGAACTGATAGGCAGGAAAACAGTAATAGTCCTTTAGTTTCACACGGTCACTGAAAGCGCAGTTCTTGCTGAGTACATCAATAAATACAATTCCTGTAGCAAAAATAAGAATGATTCTCAGAAACCGGTTTCTCTGAAACCAGTTCTCATTTGTAGCAGTTTCCTTGGAATTAAAACGTCTCCAAAGCACTAACAACAGTAGGGACACATAGGTGCTATTGTCACGGCCGTCGAAAGAAGTAGACCAAAGTGCAGCGTGGTGAGTGTACATTTTCCTTTCATTTAAAATGTCGCCAACAAACGAAGACACAACCGTGAAGCTTACAGGGCTATAGTGCCACTAACAAAAGTCAACTACCCACAATCAAAGGAGGGAAAAAGGGCTACCCAAGTATGATTCCCAATCAGAGACAACGATAGACAGCTGTCCCTGATTGAGAACCATACCAAAACGGACAGAACATAGAAACAAAGAAACATAGAAAGCAAAACATAGAATGCCCACCCCACATCACACCCTGACCTAACCAAATAGAGAAATAAAACGGCTCTCTAAGGTCAGGGCGTGACAGCTATACTGTAGATATATAGTAGCAACTTTCTAGATCAGCACAACTCCGATCATCATAGATGTATGTGCAGTTGATGCCGCCTGAAACCACTTCGTCCAGCATTGCGAGGACAGAGTGATATGACCTTGTACTATGCATAACGGTTTATGCTCTTTCACATTGTCTCATTCTTCGGGTTGACAGCGCAGGGCCCAAAGTTCACATTTTTCCATAACGAGCCAGCAATATCAGCCCATGGAAAAATCTACAGAGAGCGGCATTCATAAACGCAAGATCAGATTTCAGAGGCGAGAGAGAGCAGCATTCTGTGGAGCAGCTTTAGAGAAGGGTCTGCCTCGAGAGAAGCACCATAATCTGATAGGAACAATTATGATTCAAATGCAATTTTGTGGTTAATTACAGGTAACCTGCAATAGTCTATATCATTCAATAAATGCCTTATAATAGGACATAAATGCTCATGCTTATAACACGTAATAACGCATGAAGTGTTACTGTAAATTCTACTGGAATGTTGAGTTATCAGCTGCAGACTACTGGGTCCCTCTCTGATAGAGTGTAGCCTCTCTGTCTTCCATCCTGAGGCATAGTCATTTCACAGGAAGTAGAGAGACAGCAGACGGAGAGAGAGAGAGAGAGAGAGAGAGAGAGAGAGAGAGAGAGAGGAGGGCGAGCGAGAGCAGCTCTCTGCTCGTCCTAATGACTCTGTCTAATGATGTCTGCTGATGGGAAACATAGCCGGCCAATTACACAGCCCTTATCTAATCACAGAGGTCAGGGGTCAACTCACATCCACCATCCGTCTTCATTCTGTCACCCATTCACTGGACCTTACGCCTCGGCTCCCACCGACAGCGTCTTTGCACAAAACGGTACGCAGCATCATCTGGATGTGTGTGCAACAAAAGTTCAACATTCACTTCCTGCTACCATTTCTGTCAAGCCGTCTACGCATAAAGTTTGACACATGCGTTGGATAAATCCAACAGATGCACCACACCGAACCCACTGCAACTGCCTCTGCAACGCAATGCTGCAAGGCATCGGGGTGGCAGGTAGCCTAGTGGTTAGAGTGTTGGGCCAGTAATCGAAAGGTTGCTGGATCAAATCCCCGAGTTGACAGGGTAAAAATATGTTGTTCTGCCTCTGAACAAGGCAGTTAATAAACTGTTCCCCACTAGGCTGTCATTGTAAATAAGAATTAGTTAATTTAACTGACTTGCCTAGTTAAATAAAGTTTTTTTTTTTTAAAGGCAAACACAGTGTTCCATTGGATATGTGTGATCGAGGCATTAATTGTGCTGTTTCAGTATGGGACAGGAGGACAGGACACATTGGATTTCAGATACTGAAGCATACGCATACGTCATCAGTTTCTCCATCTGTGTAACACGTGCACACACACAATTCAATCAACAATCGGGACAAATATATTCCCATCCAAATATGAAATACACCCCTCTTAGAATTTCAATTTAAAAAAACAAACATTCATAAGCACAATAAATCTGTACACACAGACAGACAGACAGGTCAGCCCTCTGCTCAGACAGCTGTTTCACGGTAGGAGGAACATATCCCTAAAAAGACTCAACCTTTTGTAGTTTACTCTCTATGGACATCATCTAATATATTATTCTGGGCAGCTCAATCTGGTCTAGGACATTGTGTTTCTGACTGAAGATAATCCAACATGTTGCAGAGCTGCCTGGTTCAATATCAACTTTTAGTACAGGCATTTCTAGCAATTCCAGGACGTCTCTCCAATGTCATTGCTTACGTCCAATGGCGGAGGACGGCCAATAGAATTAGACTGGGGGCAAATCGAGACAGAGCTATATCAAGTAGACCGCATTGCTGCCAATATGGACTTGCACGCAACTCAACAGAATCAGCAGACACAAAATGGTGGAAATAATAGTCAATCTCCCTTACTCCCTCTCTCCAAGCCAGGTGGGGGATTATATAGTCATATGTAGGAAGACCGACTCACACAGCCTGAGGCATTTGATAAGTGAGCTAATCAAACAATGACACATGATCATCTCATTATGTTCTACCCAGGATGACCAAATGAGAGGTATAGAATCTCTGAATGGGCAATATTCAGGTGAGTTCCTCAAACATAATACCTGCACACTCTCTCTCTCTCTCTCTCTGTGTGTGTGTGTGTGTGTGTGTGTGTGTGTGTGTGTGTGTGTGTGTGTGTGTGTGTGTGTGTGTGTGTGTGCGTGCGCGTGCGTGTGCGTGTGCGTGTGTTTCAGGCGAGGGAGACTGGTACACAGCTGAGCAAACAGCAGAAAGTGTTGGATATAACTCACTGACATACACACAAATACTTAAACAAACAGGAGACACTTGAAAAGGCCTGAACATAGAGGCAGTGAAAACCCCTATAGAAAAGGGCCCGTCATCACCACAATCCTCTCTTGCTCTCCTATCCTGGCTAGCTCTAGGGCCCAATATGACTAATGTATCGTTTTGTGTCCACGCTATTTGCCGTGGTAGCCTATAAGCTGAACTGGCGTTTGCGTGTGCGTGCATAGATGTGTTTCGATTGCATTTGTACGGCTAGACAGGCTAGGGTTGGGAAGGAGTGTGTGCTGTGCGCTCAGCTAACTCTAGCTCCAGCTGTGGTGTGATTTGAGGCAGAAATGAGTGGAGGTGTGAACGCACAGCCAGGTGCTGCCCCCTCTCACCCTCACACCTTCCCTCAGTCCACTTCCTCCCAGTTAATTAAGAGCGCTGGCGGAGGGACTGGAGTCGGGAAGGGGGAGAGGAGGGGAGAGGGGGGGGAGAGGAATGGGGGTGTTCCTGTGAAACAGCTGTAAAACCTGCCATTACTGCTGAGCCTGTCAGAGAGCAATAGGGGGCGGGCGGAATGAAGTGCGGAGAGGACAGGGGTGTGGGGTGATTGAGGATGATGATTTGGATCGGTGTGGCGGAAGGGAGGGGGGGGGGGGGTGAATTAAGTAATATAGAGGGGAGTAATATCACATTGAAGTCATAATAAGACAATGTAGTGAAACTCACCTTCACACTGCTTGCCGTCTCCCTTGTACCCCGGCTTGCAGATGCAGTTGAAGGATTTGGGGGTATTCTGGCAGAGAGCATCAATGTGACAGTCATCCGTGCCTTCAGAGCATTCATCGGCTTCTATAGAAATGACACAAGGGACAACTGTAAACCACTGGTCTCTAAGGACTCATCAATAGGACTAAGTCTATAAAATAGTGATGATTTTGGTGAGAGGTGAATGGGTTTTGTACAACCTCCATCGAATGTTTTAACCCCGCTCTCTCAGGGAAAGCTCAGTCCTCTTGGCCAAATGCAGCTCCGTCCAGATATATACAGGCTGGAAATATATTTACTTTAAGATGGCAAACGTCCAAAATGTAAAGCTCCTCGTATAAGACAATAAACTGTCAGGGAGGGACATAGTGGATGGAGGGTGAGGTTTCTTAACTCTATCAATGATACCGGTAGGTTCTCTTGGATAACACTAAAGAGAACAAAACCAATAATAATTTATATGAATCAAATACCATTAGCAGAAAGGTACACTAGTGTATCAGGGCTTAGTGGATGCCTATGGAATACTGAGTGACAACATGGAACCCTAATTGATCAAGTCAATGTTATAGAGTCACATCTGGGGGCTGAATCCAGGGGCCTCAAGTAGGCTAATTGCAGCTCATTCACAGACAGAGAAAAAGAGAGAGAGAGAGAGAGAGAGAGAGAGAGAGCACAAGTGTAAGAGAGAAAGTTGTATCTATCCAAAATTCTGTTCCCTTTCTCTCTCTAGTGCTGTATCTTGAACTGAGAAGCAGCTACCCTGTCTCCTGTCTTGCCCCTGCCCAGCTCAACGAAATGCAATGAAGAAACAATAAAATGTCATTACAATAAATCTTTTTTATCAGGTGGATGACTGATTTATTTGCTCCCATGTGAGTGCCAGTAGAAATGAAAAATAAAGTGATAGGAGTAGGCAGTGGAATATAGCCTGTAAAACCTGGACTTGATAGTTCAACTGCCAGGTCTCACTGAGTTGTTGACAGTGAATAGAGAGAGATAAGGCAGGAAACTGTTATTGCAGGTTCACCATGGGACTATTATTATGAAATATCGTTGACTAATAGTTAAATAAAGCCCTCTCCGGTGCTTCAGTGCCCGTCCCAATATTGACTTCTCGCTCATCCATAGTGGGAGGGAGACAATGTGCGCCACTATCCACTGAAAGGCTGTCGATAAGCAGGTTGGGACAGACTCCTCTAGGGACCGCGAAGGCCACCTTTCCAACCCACGTCCATATGGATACCTCTGGGCAGGCAACTGATCCGGGAAATATGCTATGTATCAGCTCATAGGAGGGATTCTTTCAAGCAGAGGGGGGGTGAAAAGATGCGTAGTCATATTTTTATTCACACAATTAAAACCAGTCCAGGACCTACTTGACAGATTGATCTACGACGGGTAAAACATTCAGATAGATATCAGTCGACGGACCTCATTTCTTGTTGACTCTTCTCACTTGTTTAACATTCAGAAATGGGAATTCAATAAGGCGAAACAAATACTAAACTTGAAATAGTGTTTAGAGTAATATTGTCAAAAAAAATGGATTAACACGCCGTATTTTATTGTCAGTCAAAAATGGGTGATAATGGTTCAGCTCCGCAAGGCCAAATGTAAACGTTTTTGCAGCCTCTGATTTATTTCGCGCGCATATCACATCACAATTTCAAAGGCTATTATAATTGCTAGATTTGGCTTCAAATGTATATATTTAATTCACTGTTATTGTGCAAAATCGGTGTTCAGCTATTTCTCCTTTCCATTCTGTTCAAATTATCCATCCTCAACCAAGTGTTTCTCAAAGGAACATGTTATCCCAACTATCTCAACTGTAATCTCAGTCCACAAATACTCTCCAATTAAAATGAATATAATCTACGTTAGCCTGTGCATTAAAGAAATCCACTACGTTTCACCTATTCTACACTGTCATACACTGGTTTAACAGTTCAATAAACCATTAACAGGAAGAAAGAAAATAGGCAGCACTAGCCTATCTTAAAAATATGTGTCAAAATGATTAAGACAGAAAGAGAGAATGAGAGCTCTTTACCTGCGAGTCCAACATTCCCCATCACCTCACAAGTATTAATGAGGACGAAAAACAAACAAACGTCCCAGGAAAAACAAGCACTTCCCATGGTAAAAGGCGGTGATTGAATGCAGTTTTTTGGTTATGCGTTTCTTTGATAAGAGAACCGTTTTGGTACTGGCAGAGGCAGTAGAAGAGGACAGCGAGACCAGCGGAGCCGCTCTCTGATTGGCTTGCACGCATTTGAAGAGCGGGTTGGAGGTGTAGAGAGAGAGAGAGAGAATAAAATTGGTTCAATTGATTACTCAACGCCCGAGACCGCAACCAACCCAGAAAATCATTACACTTGATCAATAAATGTTTTCAGATATTTGTCACTAGCGCGGGGGCCAAATTGTCAGCAGAGGTCTCAATTGCCCATAATGGAACTCATGATTCATCGTGATGTAGGCCTATAAATAAGGTTATACATCTTCAAGTTACAATCGTGGTGAATAATAATGAGAAAAAAAGAGCTCAGATGTAGCTACGTTTTCATGTTTTTCAGATGAGTTGTCCCGCAGGCGCTTATTTCAATAGGCTACATATGCGTAGCCAGCCTAATGGGCAGTTTTGGGCACTTCTTAGTTGGTTGTGGTGGGTAGGCATATTCTTGTCATTCTTTGCAGTGCAATGTAAATACTTTGAAATAAATTAAGTCATAAGAAGCATACATCTGAAGGGACCAACATTATCTGTAAATATAATGCACGCAAGTGCAACTCCTGCACAGTATTGGACTTGCCACCTTCAGAGCAGGAACTTTACACAGGGCTGAAGTTTGAGTGTAGGGATACTGTCCTCTGCTGGTCTCGAGACACATTACGTCAGTGCGCTGGTTTTGTCCCGCCCACCAGTCAGTGATAAAGGCACATGTTTGACCAATCACTGTGCACAGAGCAGGCTTCGCAAAGTGTCATGGCGTCTCCCTTGAAGGGGGCTTGGACCTGGAAAATCTAGCCATTGTCAGTAGTGTCTTTCTCCTCTAAATAGGCCTGTTAAAAAACATTCACTTATCAAACGGGATATTTTTCAAGACAAAGACGTCACCATGGGGACTGTCCACGCCAGGGTAAATCTTAATTTCTTACAACCACGGAACGTGGGGATGAAATTCTGCATGACCTCCCCGTTCAGTGTCTATTGTATTGCGGTGTACTATGGACGAACGCATAGGCCGTGGACTAGATACATAAATTACATTAATGGCGAAGAGTTGTATGACATGAGGCAAATTGTTATTTTACCATATTGTATGTAATGTTATGCAATATGGATTGTGTCTGATCTTTAAGAATGCTAGCAAATGTACCACCTTGACAGAACGAAGCTAGCTAGGTAGCTATTTAAGCATGGTCATATCTTCACATGATTTTTCTACTTTCTCGACACTATTCAGAGTATGGACCCTCTCCCGATGCACGGGCGTGACATGGGCGTTCATCCCGACGACATGATTGAGGTGCAGGAGGCAGAACATGAGACTAAACAGGAAGTCCTGGAAAACAAAGACGTAAGCATCTCTTATCCAAGCTAACGTTACTCACATTACAAGTTGTTGGTCATCTCATTAGCAAAGGGAGCTGAGTAAATCATTGATCACCTAGTTGGAATGGATGCTGAGAATCTGGCCCTTCATTGCAGGTTGTTGTCCAACATGTCAACATTGAGGGCTTGGGCCGAACGAAAGAGGATCTGCTGGGCTATGAAATCTCAGAGGTCTTCGAAGCTAAAAACCTTATTGATGTAAGTATGAGCACTCTGGACTCCACATACTTGAACATGCACACATAACCTACATACACACTCTGAAATGTTCCCTTATTTAAGGGGAAACATCTGTGCTAAAAGCTGTTTGTTGTGTCTTTGACAGGTCATGAAGAAGTCTCATATTGCCAGACAGAAATTGCTGCGTCTGGGCATTTTCAAGGAGGTGGAGGTCGTCATTGATACATCAGATGGTACAGTGTGCGCCCATAAACATGTGTGTGTGTCTGAAACAATACCTCAACCATGAGATGTTGCCAATATGAAAGGATAACCAGTAAATATATATTTGTGTCACTGGAGAGGAGCCCTCTGTTAGTCTAGCTGTGGTCACGGTCTGTTTTGGTCTACCCCTCCCAGGTGCGGATGCGTTGCCCAATGGTCTGGATGTGACGTTCGAGGTGACAGAGATGAAGAGGCTGACAGGCAGCTACAACACCATGGTCGGCAACAACGAGGGCAGCATGGTGAGAGAATACACACACAGAAACACCACTCTCTCTCACCCACACACACACTTACAGGAGAGCTATAACAAAGCATCACACAATATTGTTCATTGAAACCCCTGTCGCAATGACCCAGGGAAGACGTTCCTAAATACAATCGTGCGATTATAGAGGTGATTTCCAGAATGTTTGCAGACAGACCAGTTAAGCAGCTTCTCTGACTCATTTTCACTGCAAACACTTCCAAATAGGTGCATTGTGTGGTAATGTACGTTCAGACAGGTAGAACAGGGGTGAGACCCTGACCTGGGAGTAACATTGTCTCTGTCTTCCAGGTGTTGGGTGTGAAGCTTCCTAACGTGTTTGGCCGTGCTGAAAAGTTAACCTTCCAGTTCTCCTACGGGACCAAGGAGACTTCCTACGGCCTGTCCTTCTTCAAGCCCCAGCCAGGCAACTTCGAACGCAAGTACGAACAGTGAACACCGCTGTCCTTGCTCTCTGTGTCGATAGAAAATTGAAATAGCACTTGCAGGCCTCCCAAGTGGCGCAGCGGTCTAAGGCACTGCATCACAGTGTTGTGGTGTCCCTGCAGCTTGTGGTTCGATCCTGCAGCTGACCAGTCGTCAGTTGAACGGTGTTTCCTCCAACACATTGGTGCAGCTGGCTTGCGGGTTAAGCGAGCGGATGATTAAGAAGCGAGGCTTGGCGGGTCATGTTTCGGAGGACGCATGACTCGACCTTCGCCTCCCCAGAGCCCGTTAGGGAGTTGCAGCGATGAGACAAGATCGTAATCATGAAATTGGGGAGATAAAGGCAGTAAATATTACAACAACAAAATAGCACTTGTGGTGTAATGGCTGCCATTTTGTTTCAAGTTTGATTGTTTCCCTCAGTGGTCATATTGACAGTATGTTATGTTGCCATGGTGATGTATTTATAACCTTTGTTGAACATAGTTCAGTAATGAGACAATCACTGATGGATCATGGCCCTGACAGGTGTTGTCTTGTTGCAGCCTCACTCTAAACCTGTACAAAGTCACAGGCCAGTTTCCATGGAGCTCCCTCAAAGAGACAGACAGAGGAGTCTCCACTGAGCTCAATGTAAGAGGACTCCTACTGTGTGTGTTTGTATGGGTCTGTGTGTCTCACATTTGTTGTTTTCATTTTATCTGCCTTGAATTTCCACAGGGATAACTTTCTCTCTCACTCTCCTATAGTTTCCTTTGTGGAGGACCAACCACACTCTGAAGTGGGAGGGTGTGTGGCGGGAGCTGGGTTGTCTGGCACGCAGTGCCTCCTTCGCCGTGCGAGAAGAGAGCGGGCACACCCTCAAGTCTGCCCTTTCGGTACAAAGCCCTTTGTCTCTCAGTTCCCTTTATCTAATAATCTTAACCCTTAATGATCTTCACTCTCAAAATAGCAAGAATCTGAATCAATCCGCTGACGGTAGTTGTCTTGCAGCACACCATGTCCATTGACAACAGGAACTCTGCCATCTTCCCCAAGAAAGGTGCCTTACTGAGGATCAACCAGGTATGTTTGTGTATGTGACTTCCTCTGCATAATACACCACTGTAGATCTATATGAAGTGGCCATGATGTGTGTTGTCTTGCCCTCTGTAGGAGCTGGCTGGCTATACAGGCGGAGATGCAAGCTTCCTGAAGGAGGACTTTGAGCTGCAGGTCAACAGACGGCTGGTCTGGGACTCGGTAAGGGAACACTACTTAGTCCCTAACATGGGGGAAATAGCCAGGACAAATGGGAAGTGAATTATGGGTACCTGAGTGTTAACATGTCATATAACATGACCCTGGTGGCCTCTTTCAGGTCCTCTCCGCCTCTCTCTGGGGTGGGTGTCTCCTCCCCATTGGAGGTAGACCATCCTCCATCGCTGACAGGTAGGACCACTCCCAACAGATTCATGGCACATGGCTTTGATAGAAATTGCTAGGTAGCGCCATTGAGTTAAAACTCATTCTGTGAAGTATTTATCATTGAGTGTTTAGGGGATGATTTGAGTGACATTTGGCCTGTCATTGACATATTTCTGTATTGTCCAGGTTCTATCTGGGCGGTCCCACCAGTGTGCGAGGATTTGGAATGTACAGCATTGGCCCACAGAGCGAGGGTGAGGTCACGTGCTCTCTGTTTATTTGAACAGACATGTGTGGTGCACAGGTGTGGGTCAGTAGGAGCCCCATCTGAGGCCCTTCTGCTAGCCCCGGCCCGCTAGCTGCCTGAATCGCCGTGTCTCCAACCAGCCTCACTACTCACTGGACCCTTATGATCACTCGGCTAAGCATGCCTCTCCTTAATGTCAATATGCCTTGTCCATTGCTCTTCTGGTTAGTGATTGTCTTATTTCACTGTAGAGCCTCTAGCCCTGCTCAATATACCTTAGCCAACCCTGTAGTTCCACCTCCCACACATGCAATGACATCACCTGGTTTAAAGGATGTTTCTAGAGACCATATCTCTCATCACTCAATGCCTAGGCCTACCTCCACTGTATTCACATCCTACCATACCTTTGTCTGTACATTATGCCTTGAATCTATTCTATCTTGCCCAGAAACCTGCTCCTTTTACTCTCTGTTCCGACGTACTAGACGACCAGTTCTTATAGCCTTTAGCCATACCCTTATCCTACTCCTCCTCTGTTCCTCTGGTGATGTAGAGGTTAACCAAGGCCCTGCAGTGCCTAACTCCACTCCTATTCCCCGGGTGCTCTCATTTGTTGACTTCTGTAACCGTATAAGCCTTGCTTTCATGCATGTTAACATTAGAAGCCTCCTCCCTAACTTTGTTTTATTCACTGCTTTAGCACACTCTGACAATCCGGATGTCAGAGCCGTGTCTGAATCCTGGCTTAGGAATACCTCCAAAAACCCTGAAATTTCCATCCCTAACTATAACATTTTCCGACAAGATAGAACTGCCAAAGGGGCGGTGTTGCAATCTACCGCAGAGAGAGCCTGCAGAGTTCTGTCTCACTATCCAGATCTGTACCCAAACGATTTGACCTTCTACTATTAAAAATCCACCTTTCCAGAAACAAGTCTCTCACTGTTGCCGCTTGCTGTAGACCACCCTCTGCCACCAGCTGTGCTCTGGACACCATATGTAAACTGATTGCCCCCCATTTATCTTCTGAGCTCGTGCTGCTAGGTGACCTAAGCTTGATGCCCTCAATCTCACACAAATGATCAATGAAGCTACCAGGTACAACCCCAAAGCTGTAAACACGGGCACCCTCATAGATATCATCCTAACCAACTTGCCGTCCAAAAATACACCTCTGATCACTGCGATCATCTCAGCGATCACTGCCTCATTGCCTGCGTCCGTAATGGGTCTGCGGTAAAACGACCACCCCTCATCACTGTCAAACACTCCCTATAACACTTCAGCGAGCAGGCCTTTCTAATCGACCTGGCCCAGGTATCCTGGAAGGATTTTGACCTCATCCCGTCATTAGATGATGCCTGGTTATTCTTCAAAAGTACCTTACTCACCATCTTAAATAAGCATGCCCCATTCAGAAAATGTCAAACCAGGAACAGATATAGCCCTTGGTTCTCTCCAGACCTGACTACACTTGACCAGCACAAAAACATCCTGTGGCGTTCTGCATTAGCATCGAATGGCCCCCATGATATGCAACTTTTCAGGGAAGTTAGGAACCAATATGCACAGGCAGTTAGGAAAGCTAATGGTTGAAGAAGCTAGCCTAAATTTTCATCCTGTAACACAAACTCAAAGTTCTGGGACACTGTAAAGTCCATGGAGAATAAAAGCACCTCCTCCCAGCTGCCCACTGCACTGAGGCTAGGAAACACTGTCACCATGATAAATCCACTATAATTGAGAATTTCGATAAGCATTTTTCTATGGCTGGCCATGCTTTCCACCTGGCTACCCATACCCTGGTCAATAGCCTTGCACCCCCCACAGCAACTCACCCAAGCCTCCCCCATTTCTCCTTCACCCAAATCCAGATAGCTGATGTTCTGAAAGAGCTGCTAAATCTGTACCCCTACTAATCAGCCGGGCTAGACAATCTAGACCCTCTCTTTCTAAAATTGTCTCCCGAAATTATTGCAACCCTATTACTAGCCTGTTCAACCTCTTTCGCATCGTCTGAGATTCCCAAAGATTGAAAAGCTGCCGCAGTCATCCCCCTCTTCAAAGGGGAAGACACTCTAGACCCAAACTGCTACAGACCTATATCTATCCTACCCTGCCTTTCTAAGGTCTTCGAAAGCCAAGTTAACAGATTACTGACCATTTTGAATCCCACCGTACCTTCTCCGCTAAGCAATCTGGTTTCAGAGTTGGTCATGGGTGCACCTCAGCCACGCTCAAGGTCCTAAACGATATCATAACCGCCATCGATAAGAGACAATACTGTGCAGCCATATTCATCGACCTGACCAAGGCTTCCGACTCTGTCAATCACCACATTCTTATTGGCAGACTCAACAGCCTTGATTTCTCAAATGATTGCCTCGCCTGGTTCACCAACTACTTGTCAGATAGAGATCAGTGTGTCAAATCGGAGGGCCTGTTGTTCGGAGCTCTGGCAGTCTCTGTGGGGGTGCCACAGGGTACAATTCTTGGGCCGACTCTCTTCTCTGTATACATCAACATTCTCTGTATACATCAACGCTCTTGCTGCTAGTGATTCTCTGATCCACCTCACAGACGACACCATTCTGTATACTTCTGGCCCTTCTTTGGACACTGTGTTAACTAAGCTTCAGATGAGCTTCAATGCCATACAACTCTCCTTCCGTGGCCTCCAACTGCTCTTAAATACAAGTAAAACTAAATGCATGCTCTTCAACCGATCGCTACCTGCCCGCCCGTCCAGCATCACTACTCTGAACGGTTCTGACTTAGAATATGTGGACAACTACAAATACCTAGGTGTCTGGTTAGACTGTAAACTCTCCTTCCAGACTCGCATTAAGCATCTCCAATCCAAAATTAAATCTAGAATTGGCTTCCTATTTCGCAACACAGCATCCTTCACTTATGCTGCCAAACATATCCTCGACTTCGATGTCATTTACAAAATAGCCTCCAACACGCTACTCGACAAATTGGATGCAGTCTATCACAGTGCCATCCGTTTTGTCACCAAAGCCCCATATACTACCCACCATTGCGACCTGTACTCTCTCGTTGACTAGCCCTCGCTTCATACTCGTTGCCAAACCCACTGGCTCCAGGTCATTTACAAGTCCTCGCTAGGTAAAGTCCCACCTTATCTCAGCTCACTGGTCACCATAGCAGCTCCCACCCGTAGCATGCGCTCCAGCAGGTACAGTGCCTTGCGAAAGTATTCGGCCCCCTTGAACTTTGCAACCTTTTGCCACATTTCAGGCTTCAAACATAAAGATATAAAACTGTATTTTTTTGTGAAGAATCAACAATTGGGACACAATCATGAAGTGGAACGACATTTATTGGATATTTCAAACTTTTTTTAACAAATCAAAAACTGAAAAATTGGGCGTGCAAAATTATTCAGCCCCCTTAAGTTAATACTTTGTAGCGCCACCTTTTGCTGCGATTACAGCTGTAAGTCGCTTGGGATATGTCTCTATCAGTTTTGCACATCGAGAGACTGAAATGTTTTCCCATTCCTCCTTGCAAAACAGCTCGAGCTCAGTGATGTTGGATGGAGAGCATTTGTGAACAGCAGTTTTCAGTTCTTTCCACAGATTCTCGATTGGATTCAGGTCTGGACTTTGACTTGGCCATTCTAACACCTGGATATGTTTATTTTTGAACCATTCCATTGTAGATTTTGCTTTATGTTTTGGATCATTGTCTTGTTGGAAGACAAATCTCCGTCCCAGTCTCAGGTCTTTTGCAGACTCCATCAGGTGTTCTTCCAGAATGGTCCTGTATTTGGCTCCATCCATCTTCCCATCAATTTTAACCATCTTCCCTGTCCCTGCTGAAGAAAAGCAGGCCCAAACCATGATGCTGCCACCACCATGTTTGACAGTGGGGATGGTGTGTGTTCAGGGTGATGAGCTGTGTTGCTTTTACGCCAAACATAACGTATTGCATTGTTGCCAAAAAGTTCAATTTTGGTTTCATCTGACCAGAGCACCTTCTTCCACATGTTTGGTGTGTCTCCCAGGTGGCTTGTGGCAAACTTTAAACGACACTTTTTATGGATATCTTTAAGAAATGGCTTTCTTCTTGCCACTCTTCCATAAAGGCCAGATTTGTGCAATATACGGCTGATTGTTGTCCTATGGACAGTCTCCCACCTCAGCTGTAGATCTCTGCAGTTCATCCAGAGTGATCATGGGCCTCTTGGCTGCATCTCTGATCAGTCTTCTCCTTGTATGAGCTGAAAGTTTAGAGGGACGGCCAGGTCTTGGTAGATTTGCAGTGGTCTGATACCCCTTCCATTTCAATATTATCGCTTGCACAGTGCTCCTTGGGATGTTTAAAGCTAGGGAAATCTTTTTGTATCCAAATCCGGCTTTAAACTTCTTCACAACAGTATCTCGGACCTGCCTGGTGTGTTCCTTGTTCTTCATGATGCTCTCTGCGCTTTTAACGGACCTCTGAGACTATCACAGTGCAGGTGCATTTATACAGAGACTTGATTACACACAGGTGGATTGTATTTATCATCATTAGTCATTTAGGTCAACATTGGATCATTCAGAGATCCTCACTGAACTTCTGGAGAGAGTTTGCTGCACTGAAAGTAAAGGGGCTGAATAATTTTGCACGCCCAATTTTTCAGTTTTTGATTTGTTAAAAAAGTTTGAAATATCCAATAAATGTCGTTCCACTTCATGATTGTGTCCCACTTGTTGTTGATTCTTCACAAAAAAATACAGTTTTATATCTTTATGTTTGAAGCCTGAAATGTGGCAAAAGGTCGCAAAGTTCAAGGGGGCCGAATACTTTCGCAAGGCACTGTATATCTCACTGGTCACCCCCAAAGCCAATTCCATCTTTGGCAGCCTTTCCTTCCAGTTCTCTGCTGCCAATGACTGGAAAGAACTGCAAAAATCACTGAAGTTGGAGACACATATCTCCCTCACTAGCTTTAAGCACCAGCTGTCAGAGCAGCTCACATAACACTGCACCTGTACATAGCCCATCTGTAAATAGCCCATCCAACTACCTCATCCCCATACTGTTTATTTATTTATTTATGTATCTTGCTCCCCACTGTATCTACTTGCACATTCATCTTCTGCACATCTACCATTCCAGTGTTTAATTGTTATATTGTAATTACTTTGCCACCATGGCCTATTTATTGCCTTACCTCCCTTATCTTACCTCATTTTCACACACTGTATATAGACTTTTTCTATTGGATTGTTGACTGTTTGTTTATTTCATGTATAAGTCTGTTTGTGTCACACTGCTTTGCTTTATCTTGGCCAGGTCGCAGTTGTAAATGAGAACTTGTTCTCAACTAGCCTACCTGGTTAAATAAAGTTGAAATAAAATAAATAAAAGTTGCCTGGAGTCATGATGATGAAATGTAAGGGTTTACTTGTGTTACTGCAGGTGACTACCTGGGGGGAGAGGCGTACTGGGCAGGCGGGCTCCACCTGTACACTCCTCTGCCCTTCCGTCCGGGCCGGGGTGGCTTCGGAGACCTCTTCAGGACACACTTCTTTCTCAACGCTGGGAACCTGTGCAACCTCAACTACGGTGGGAACCCTGAACTTCATATTAGTCCATGTTCTGTTTTTCATTGACCCCATTAACTAATGATGAGTTACAGTTGAAGTCGGAAGTTTACATACACTTTGGTTGTATTAAAACTCGTTTTTCAACCACTCAACAAATTTCTTGCTGACAAACTATAGTTTTGGCAAGTTGGTTGGGTCATCTACTTTGTGCATGACACAAGTAATTTTTCCAACAATTGTTTACAGACAGATCATTTCACTTATAATTCACTGTATCACAATTCCAGTGGGTCAGATGTTTACAAGCACTAAGTTGACTGTCGCTTTAAACAGCTTGGAAAATTCCAGAAAATGATGTCATGACTTTAGAAGCTTCTGATAGGCTAATTGACATCATCAGCCTCTTTGCTTGAAAAACATTGTAGACCTCCAAGTCTGGTTCCTCCTTGGGAGCAGTTTCCAAACGCCTGAAGGTACCACGTTCATCTGTGCAAACAAATAGTATGCAAGTATAAGCACCATGGGACCACGCAGCTGTCATACCGCTCAGGAAGGAGACGCGAGATTAATGTACTTTATTGCGAAAAGTGCAAATCAATCCCTGAACAACAGCAAAGGACCTTGTGAAGATGCTGGAAGAAAACAGGTACAAAAGTATCTATATCCACAGTAAAACGAGTCCTATATCGACATAACCTGACAGGCCGCTCAGCAAGGAAGAAGCCACTGCTCCAAAACCGCCATAAAAAAGCCAGACTACGGTTTGCAACTGCACATGGGGACAAAGATCGTACTTTTTGGAGAAATGTCCTCTGGTCTGATGAAACAAAAATATAACTGTTTGGCCATAATGACCATCGTTGTGTTTGGAGGAAAATGGGGTAGGCTTGCAAGCAAAAGAACACCATCCCAACCATGAAGCACAGGGGTGGCAGCATCATGTTGTGGGGGTGCTTTGCTGCACGAGGGACTGGTGCAATCAACAAAATAGATGGCATCATGAGTTAGGAAAATTATGTGGATACATTGAAGCAACATCTCAAGACGTCAGTCAGGAAGTTAAAGCTTGGTCGCAAATTGGTCTTCCAAGTGGACAATAACCCCAAGCACACTTCCAAAGTTGTGGTAAAATGGCTTAAGGACAACTAAGTCAAGGTATTGGGGTGGCCATCACAAAGCCCTGACCTCAATCCTATAGAAAAAGTGTGTGTGAGAAAGGAGGCCTACAAACCCGACTCAGTTACACCAGCTCTGTCAGGAGGAATGGGACAAAATTCACTCAACTTATTGTGGAAAGCTTGTGGAAGGCTACCCGAAATGTTTGACCCAAGTTAAAAATGTAAAGGCAATGCTACCAAATACTAATTGAGTGTATGTGAAACTACTGACACACTGGGAATGTGATGAAAGAAATAACAATTCTCTACTATTTATTCTCTCTACTATTATTCTGACATTTCACATTCTTAAAATAAAGTGGTGATCCTAACTGACCTAAGAAAGGGAATTTTTACTAGGATTTAATGTCAGGAATGGTAAAAAACCGAGTTTAAATGTATTTGGCTAAGGTGTATGTGATCTTCCGATTTCAACTGTACTTACAGTACATACTGCAAATAAATGTTCAATTGTCTGTTTGTGCATCTGTGTGCATTCTGCCTCCTTTTTGTGCCTCTTCTTATGTGTAAGTGTTTCCTGTCCCCAGGAGAGGGTCCAAGAGCACACCTACAGAGGCTGGCGGAGTGTATCCGCTGGTCGTATGGAGCAGGCATTGTGTTGCGTCTCGGGAACATCGCCAGGCTGGAGCTCAACTACTGCATTCCCATGGGGGTTCAGAGTGGAGACAGGTACAACACACAGACATTTGGAGGAGCAGGTCAGACTCGACTCCTGTAGGCCAGGTCGCAGTTGTAAATGAGAACTTGTTCTCAACTGGCCTACCTGGTTAAATAAAGGTGAAATAAAAATAAATATAGCGCTCTAGAAAAGAGTTTGCGAGAAGACTCTCATACACTCACAGAGATGCAGTAGTGTTAAGTAAAACAACTTGAAAGTAATACTTAAGTTGTTTTTGGGGGTATCTGTACTTTACTATTTGGACTTTTACTTCACTGCATTCCACTTTGCTCCATAGATTTTCCCTGACACCCACAAGTACTTGTTACATTTTGAATGCTTAGCAGGACAGGAAAATGGTCAAATTCACACACTCGAGAACATCACTGATCATCCCTATTGCCAAATGCTTAATTTGTAAATGGTGTTGGAGTTTGCACCTGGCTATCCGTAAATTTCAAAAAACATAAATTGTGCCATCTGGTTTGCTTAATATAAGGAATTTTAAATGATTTATACTTGTACATTTACTTTGATACTTAAGTATATTTGAAACCAAATACTTTTACTAAAGTTGTATTTTATTGGGTGACTTTTGCTTTTACGGTACCTTTACTTTTACTCAAGTATGACAATTGGGTTCTTTTTCCACCACTGCAGAGATGATAGAACAAGAGATGAGAGAGGAGAGGTGTTATTGCTGCAATGCCATACTGCTCATATATGCTCTAAATAAACACACACAAGCCATAACACCTAGCTATACACATACACCACGTGCGGCACATAGGTCCCAAAACTTTTTTCTTGGGCTCATCTTCCCTCTTTTTCCGACCCTGCCTCAGGATATGCGACGGCGTCCAGTTTGGAGCAGGAATCCGTTTCCTGTGACGTCATCACCCTGCCGCCCGGGTCCAGCAGCAGAGAGCACGATGGGAGAAGAGCATTGTCACTTGTTATCCGTTGAATATAACGCTAGCTGTGGGAGCCTATCAGAATGCACAGTCCTGGAGTGCCCCGCCCCCTTTTTGATATTAACCAATGATATCCACTATGTTTGCTGTGTTACTTTTCCACCAACCAATTACGTTTCTGGCCAAAGAGATTTGGGTGTATATCTCCCCTGCCTTCCAGGACTGCTGAATGCCCTATCCATAGGGAAGTGACTATTGGTTTTGGTTCTAGATTTATTTTACTGTGTTAGAACTCTTGCCAACTGATTTGTCAATAGAATCCTGTACATGTCAATATGTTGATGCAACAGAAGGGATCAAATTTAATGGGAGAGCATATAACCAGCACTTTGTTTTGATGACAACTCACTTAGCCCATGGAAGGGAATTGACAACTCATGTCAAAACGGTCAGTTCTGCTATTTGACGTGTAGAATTGAGAGTTGACTCCCCCTCTCCACAGCAGCCCCTGTGAATCAGAGTTGGGAACCCCAAGTGTGACCCACCACCAGTGTTCTTACTGTTAGTCTTCTTTTTAATGTTGTCTAAGTTAAGTTACACAATAAATCACATTTGTTCCCCTTAATATTTTTTGTGGTGTCTCATACACAGACACACATTTGCAATACTTTATTCAGATCCAAAGTTCTAAAACACCCTCAGACCTGCATTAATGACAGCAGTTACAACACACAGTGTGTCACATACAGGAGGGGTTAAGTCTCACAAGCCAGTTTTATCAGCCTGCAGTTATTAATAGTCACACTATTGGTATATAAGTCAACTCCTAATATATTCAATGGCTTGGAAGTGCACCCAACTGTCTACACTTAACTGCAGCATGCAGATATCCAAAGCATGTCCAATTGCAACTAGTGAACTTCACTGCAGTCAACATTTGACTTACATTATACTTGATATGTTATAATTACAATCTCATGGTAATCCATCTAGTTTGTACCGATGTAACAGTATAGCTTCCTTCCCTCGCCCCGAACCAGGGACCCTCTGCACACATCAACAACAGCCACCCTTGAAGCAGCGTTACCCATCGCACCACAAAAGCCTTGGCCCTTGCAGAGCAAGGGGAACAACTACTTCTCAGAGAGAGTGACATCACCGATTTGAAGCGCTATTAGCGCACAACACCGCTAACTAGCTAGCCATTTCACATCGGTTACACTGACAATAACTAACCAATTCTACATTTAAATAGTAGGGGAGACTGACTCACTGATCTGTGCCTACCATGTAGCCTTGTAAAAGTTTAAAATGTCATGATGGAATTGTCGCATGCATTGTTTAATTTGTCCTTCCAAACACTGTTCTTTTGTGATGGCTTCATTTTGGTAAATGTTTTTTTCCCACTGATACATTGCCCTTTATCATGTTGAGCATGGGTGCTACGGAGGAGTGCCTTGTATTTCCCTCATGACATTTTAAACTTTGACATGAGGATACATTGTAGGCAAACAAGACATGTCAGATTGGGTTACTAAGATTATTTACAAAATGGGAATGGACAGTAGTACACTGTTGTCATGACTATGACATGGATACAAACCAGTAATACAGTAAGTATCCCTTTGGAAATCAGCAGGCTTATAGGGGGCACTAGGGGTCAAAGGCAATAATAACACTGCCCAGATGACCACAGTGATATCAGTAGACATTTTGTGTGTGTGTGGGGGTGTTCATCCTTGCTTGCGCATCTCTTCATACTGAGAAGTAACCCTGTTGACCTTGGCATGGGGGAACCTGTGCCAGGCAGTTCAGTGTGGATCGGGGTAGAATGTTTGATCAGAGCTCATTCACTTTGGGAGTCACAGCAGCTGGTGTGTTCTCGATGATATAGCTTGGCAACACAGAGAGTAGGTACTGGTGTGTTCTAACAGGTGAACATTGAACCAACTGAGTCTGCCTACAATGGAAGATATAATATACTTTATGTTGAAATGGAGACTTATGATTGATTCTGCTTTACAAACTTGAATCTGAATTACAGAACAAATCACCTTGATACGGATACGATTGTCCTCACTCATAAACAATACAAATGCATAATTCCTCATGTTACACAATTTCCACTCAGGAGAGGGCATAACGGTGGAGTGTTTAAAGCACCTTGTTGTGAATGTTTGGGGTTCCTTCCACTACTATCCAGAGAGCTGCCCTGCTCTAGTTTTCCATCAGGGTGTTCAGCAGAGGTCAAAGTGTGTTTACACATCGGTGGTTTTCCTGAGATGGAAAAGCTGTCCAGACCTGGGCCTGTAGCGAATGGATGAAATTAAATGAATGACTAAACAATCACAAAGTTACACATGGTCTGTTATGATACTGATGTGTGTGTGTGGATTTATTATTTTATTATTATGATAAACATTGAAATAAACTAATACAGATCATTTTGTATAAAATGCACCAAACTAAAATAGTACATAAAGTACATAATGGCTGCTATTTATATTTGATCACAATGGAATTACAATGTAAATGTAGCCTACTCGTCATAACCCATTCAAGAGGGGCGCTAGATGAAGGTTAAGCGTTTTTGTTTTTTTACATGATCAATGTTGCGTCTCCGTGTCCGGCCGGTTTCGTGGTCTTTTGATAAAATTACATAGATATTCCACTGGCAGCACGCACAATTCATTGCGAAAAGCAATTCTTACTATAACGCCAGTAAGACTGTCAAATGTAAAATACAAGCGTGCCTCATTGAAGGAAGTAGTAGGATTCGTGAGCGCGCACGTAGACAGTACCCTGCGCGCACGCCGGTTGTCGGTTGTGAGCTGGCTGTGGCTAGCTCGAACCGCTGTCATTGCGAGGCAGGTGTGTGTGTCATCAGGAGCTCATACACGTCCCCAGAACACGTTGGACTAATTCTGTTGTTTTTTAATTTGTGTTAATTAATACAGCCATCATGTTGTGGACAGCGAACAGAATCATTAGGAAATTCTCTACCAGCTCTGTAAGTAACATTGTTTATGTTGCATCCGCTATCCCCTGTATCTCCCCCCGCCCTCATTTTGTCGTCATGGAGAATCCTAATTGCTTGCCAGCTGATTCACACGATGTTGTCATTGTTGTTCTAATGCATGAATATATATCAGGTTAAAATCGAGTCATCTTCATATGTTACAATTAATGAATGACTCGGTCTCAGATCCGTCAATGCCTGGGTGTGCACAGTGCACACTCACAGTACCCTACAATCTAATCGAAATACGATGCATGCTTGACAGTTCTCTTCTTTGATATCTGATATGCAACATTAGTAACGTTTATTACTATAAAGGCGAATTCATATTATGTATTTGTATTCTAACAACCATACAAAGAAAGACATGCCAGTTACCACGTTATGCACGTTGTCTCCATCGCTGCACGAATTACTTCCATTGTACAGTTCGTGGGGAGTTGCATCAGCTGAACGAGAGACCACAGACAGCTGAACAGAGCGGCTTAGCAACACACTATCCAGAAACCCACATACACTCTATCCAGAAATCCACATACACGCAACGAACTGCCTATAATTCGACTGACATTGAAGTTACTGTCAGGATATTAGCAAGGAAAAGGGACTGATACGATATGGTTTTGTAGTTGTTGTGTAAACAACACCGGCCCATATCAAACTGCTACTGTAGGTGGTTACAATGTAACGGCAGAAATGTATCTCTTATCATTGCCGTTTTAGCTGGCTGATAGGTAGTCACTCAGTGCTGGAAAATGTTCGCCTACCATGCCTGTCTGGGTGTAAGCGTTCACAGGAGCTGTTTGCATTAGGCTATAACAATTGAATAACACATTGTCATAACATGTATTATGTGGTTATTACATTGTCTTAACATGTATTACGTTATTACACATGAACAGCTATAGTGTTTACTTTATTCCTAGTCTATTTCGGCATAGGACACTTGAAACTTTCCATTTTCACATGAACTTCCAAACAGACACACTGATTGAAGTAGCCTCATTTGAACTTATTTGAGCATTCATTCTAGTTGGAGGAGGTTGTGTTCTCTGTAGTCAATAGCATTTCAGACCACCCTCTGTCCCAGAGGACCAAGATTTATTGCCCATTGGGCCAGTCTGGCTGCCAGAAACTCCTAAAAAAACTTGGCAATGGAGATGGAAGAGTATAAATGCTTTTCAACGTTACAAAGTGCCTATGTATACTCAACACGAGGGATGTTAGAAGTGAAAATTAATATTGGCCATGGACATGAGTATGGTCCAATTGAAAGTTGGAGTTTGTCTCCATCAGTATTCGGTCAAATTGGTTCAAAGCCTGAAGGATATGGGGGAAATATATGTGTTTTGATCTTAAAGCCCACCAGTACAGTATAGGCTATTCTCATGTGTCAGAAAGAGTTTTTACCACTCTACCTCACATGCTCTTTCTTCTCTCCTGTCTCCTCCAGAATTATTACCAAAACAAGCTGAGACTGGCTCTGATTGGCCAGAGCCTGTTTGGACAGGAAGTGTACACCAACCTACGGAAGCAGGGCCATAGGGTGGTGGGCGTGTTCACTGTGCCAGATAGGGATGGCAAGGCAGACCCTCTGGGTAAGTATTGACACACTGGTGATGACTGGAGGAAGAGTCTCTCTCTCTTCTCCATTATTTCCTGCTCTTCATCATGCCCTCTTTTTTGGAGGGGTACACAAGTTATCATGACTCAGTGAATGAATATTGCAGCAAAACATTTATGGAAGTGGTATGCTTACATCCTCACCAGAGCATGGCCACCTCTTTACATTGTTACCATCTGCATGGTCTCAGTCATGATCCAGTCCGTCCTCTCCTAGACTCCCACGGTCTCCAACTGAGTTAGTGGAGTTTGTGTCAATGATTGCTCCCAGTCACTTTTCTAAATGAGATGTAATGGCTTCAGTGGTTACCCTGATAATCTGAAGCGGAAGCCCCTTTAGCCCTGGGTCTCTCTGGGTCAGGAGAGGACTGACTGCCCGTCAGTGAGGGAGGTAGATCCATGTTGACTCTGTAAAAAAAAAGAAAAAAAGACAGGCTTTTATGCCTAGCATTAGGACTGTGGGCCAATTGCTTTAGTAGGGAGAGGCCCTGGTTTGATATGATGCAAATTATTTTACCCAGCATGCATCAGCTGGGATGGCAAGGGTCCCTGTTCTGTGCTTCTCCCCCTCTCTCTTTCTTCATTCTATCTCTGCTTTATCTTCTCTCTCTATAGAGAGGATAACTGACTAGATGGGACAATATCCGTAGTTTAACGCCACTGCGTCCTTCCTAGGCAACCAAACAACAACACACAGGGGAGATACACACCCCTGACCAAACCCTGTTAGTCCCAATTACCCTGATTTAGCCTAACTTCAGTTCAGCCTGACTGCAGCAGAAGAGGCGGGTGGGAGAAACTATAGGACAGGCTCATTGTAATGGCTGGAATGGAACGGTATCAAACACAGCAAACATATTGAAACCACATGGTTTAACTCTTCCATTTATTCCATGCTAACTATTACAATGAGCCCGACCTCCTATAGCTCATCCTACCAGCCTCCTCTGCTCTGCAGTGAAGTTACAGCGACCCACTGTGTTCTTGGCACAGGATTGAGAGATTTCTGCCATTTGGCTAGGGAAACAGATCTGTGTTATTACGATTTTTTTGGCATCCCGGTAAAAATAACATTCCCGTTGAGTTGATCTGGCAGAGGACCTCTGGTCCAGAGACCTGTCGGGGCCTGAATTGCTGGACACAGGTACTGTAAAGGAAACCTTGTTACACAATATGGTCAAATATTTAAGTAAAACATTGTTTCACATTTGATTTTCCTGTTATTAGCCCGAGGCAAAGTATTTACAGAGCAGATGGTTTGATTGTGGGTTTTTTTTTGCCTACTGTGTAAATGTTTACTTGACAATGTAATGATGATGTAATGTCACATCTATAGACCCATTTCCCATGAAAAGTTGCATGCACAGTTCATCATCAGAAACCTCTTTGTTTACCTAGCAGTGGATATGATCCCATGCAACTTCAGCTTGTACAAGTTAACAAGCAAGCTAGCAAGTCAAGGTCAAATATGAACAATAGAGTTCGATAAAGCCAGAAGAATAATATACTTGTTGAAAATAGCTATAGCCACCAGTCCTGTGTGTTTTCATGGTCATCACTCACTCGCTTTTAAGTTTGTTACGGTCCCGACATCAGCTTTAGCTATCCTGTTACAGAGCTTTTTGATGTTGGGATGCACGCACATCACTGGAACGTAGCGTTGGATGGTAAACAGAAACTGTCTCTATTAGCCTAACCGTCTGTGAGTCAAACAGCCTCTAACACGTCACTTATTGCCATGGCATAAAGCATGGCCTTCTTATAAAGCATTACTACGAGGCTACTATCATGCTTAGCACCCAGATTAGCATAGCTGGCTGGATGAGGCCAACAGCTCCATGTGGCCTTTAACACACACACACACACACACCGGTGCACACACTCACTCTGAGACGGACCGTGTGCCCCCAGGCCAGCCCCCTATCCTGTCCCACCCCTCCCATGTGTGTAATTTAATTTGTGTGGAGCAGGTGGGGCCAAAGTGTGGGTTTCATGTAACCATAACCCTAGTAGGGTAGTAGAGCAATCTGTGCCCTGGAACTGGTTGGAACTGGGGAAGACCGGAACCCCCACGCACACCAGAGTTGGTGTCAATTCGGAATTTCAGAATTTAATTAAATTCAAACAGTGAATTGGAATTGAATTTGAATTGGCCACACACCACAGGAGGCAGAATTTGATTAGATTGGAATTCAAAGCAATTCAACTGAGACGTGAAACATGAAGTCTCATTCATATGAGAAGTCTTTTATCAACAGGATATGCGAATTATTAAGGCAAAGAATTCACACACCATTTCAAATATTAGTTTGATGTTCCCTTCCATACTGCAGCGTTTGATCAAATGCAATGTTTGTTTTTTCATATTTAAAAACACTAAGGGAATGATCAATTATTATAGACAACCCACAACATGATCTTAGAATTTGTCCAGGCCACTAATTATTTGAAATGGTTGAGAATGAGTTTAAAAATAAAATGTTTCAGCCTTATGGTACTGGTAACCAACCATGCATGATATCAAAATAAACATTACTATGGTAATGTGTAGAATAAATAATCCATTTGAATTTAATTGAAATAAATTCTACTTCCTTTCATTCAAATTCTATTCAAATTCTGCTTCATGTTGGGTGTGGCCAATTCAAATTCAAGAATTTAATTGAAATGAAAGAGCAATTTGCAACTCAATTCATAATTAACCCTGACGCACACCCACCTCACACAGATAACGGTCACACAGATAAACTGAGATACACAGTTACATACTGTACAAAAGTAAAAACTCGTTTTTAAATTAAGAGGGAAAATATATAAATGTTCTGTCCACCCCCCCTCCCTCGCCTTTCTCTCCCCCCAGCGGTAGTGGCGGAGAAGGACGGGACGCCAGTCTTTAAGTTCCCGCGGTGGCGTGTCAAAGGGGAGCCCATCCCGGAAGTAGTGGAGGCCTACAAGGCGGTGGGGGCTGAGCTCAACGTCATGCCCTTCTGCTCCCAGTTCATCCCCATGAACGTGATCGACCACCCGGCCCACGGTTCCATCATCTACCACCCCTCCATCCTGCCCCTGCACCGCGGGGCCTCTGCCATCAACTGGTGAGAGAGGGAGGGGAGAAAGAAAGGGTTAAGATAGTATGAAGATTAAGGTTTATAGGCGTGTGGGGTAGGGTGTGTGTGTGTGTGTGGTGAATGGAGACGGACCAGTGTAAAGTTTTCAGTGTGTGCCTTGCCCATATAGTTAAACACCTGCTGGAGAGCTGAGTAGGAGTGAGAGGTGCTATCTAACTGGTCTGGTTTGGGGATGAACTGTTTGTAATGTGTTTGGCTGAGTACAGTTTGCCTTATCTTTTTCCTACCCTTATCTATTCTCGGTTCCTGTTATCTGTGTTTCAGGGTGTGTGTGTGTGAGTCTATGTACGTCTCTGTGTGTGAACAGCTATGTGGATTTAGCCTATATTTGACACTGATCTGTGTCTGACTTGGCTCTTTTTACTTGTGAGTGGGCTCTATGGAAAAGGCTGGCTTTCTCTCGCTCTGTACTACAGGTGTAGAATCTTAATTTGATCACTCTTTCTTTTGTTGCTGAGAATTATCCTGCTCTGCAGGAAATGCAGATGAGCTTTGTGATTGACATAAATTCACTGAAAACCTGCGCACACATACACGGTTATATTAACATTACTGCACTTTTCATGTAGCCTACTTTTTTCCAGCTAATAGCTTTGTCACGATTTAGTTCCTAGGTTTATGCATTACCTGATTCCATGAGTGGCCTTCTCCATATGGTTCCATGTATGACCCTGTTTCTGGGTACATCCCTGTTTTTATGTATGACCGTGGTTCTATGCTTGACGTTGGTTCTGTGTCTGACCTGGTCCTGTGTTCTCAGGACTCTGATCCAAGGGGATAAGAAGGCTGGGTTCTCCATCTTCTGGGCTGATGATGGTCTGGACACCGGTCCCATCCTGCTCCAGAGAGAGTGTCCTGTGGAACCCAACGACACGGTGGACTCCCTCTACAATCGCTTCCTCTTTCCAGAGGGCATCAAGGCCATGGTAACCATAGCAATGCACCACCATCTCCATCTGTCCATCCTCGGATCACAATCAGGATAAAACATATCACAGTCCCACTACTGTAACACGTAACACACTGACATCGCTTGGGGGCTGGTGTATTCCTGTGGTGCAGGTGGAGTCAGTGCAGCTGATCGCTGATGGGAAGGCCCCACGAGTCCCTCAGACAAAGGAGGGGGCCAGCTACGAGGGTATCCAGAAGAAGTCCAACTCCAAGGTGAGATTGTCACGTCCTGACCTTAGTTCCTTTGTTATGTTTCTTGTTTAGGTTGGTCAGGGCGTGAGTTGGGGTGGGCATTCTATGTGTTGTTCTAGTTTTGGTTTTCTATGTGTTTGGTCTGGTAATGGTTCTCAATCAGAGGCAGCTGTCAATCGTTGTCTCTGATTGAGAATCATACTTAGGTAGCCTGCTTTTCCCACTTGATTTGTGGGTAGTTTTCTGTTTTGTGTTGTTGCACCTTACAGGACTGTTTCGTTCACTCTCTTTGTTGTTTTGTTATTCAGTGTTCAGTTGATTTATTAAATATTAACATGGACACATACCACGCTGCATTTTGGTCCGATCTTGACTACTCTTCCTCCGATGACGAGGAGAAACGTTACAGAGATACCGAATGTGGCTGTGAAACAGGGTCACCTGGTTAAGGCTGTTTGTAGGGAATGAAGGAAACTAAGTCAAATATCATGTTAGGAAATAAACATTCAAATAATGTCCTGTCCTGTCACTTTTCTGCTGAAATTCTTATGGCAGTTTGATGTTGCTCCATTTGTAGCCATTTAATTCCACACTACGTCCATTCATTACTCAGTTTGGAATAGTCCTGTTTAACAAGAGGGTGATGTACTAGGGCCAGTAATGGGATGAGGGGTTGTATAAGGAGGGGGGTAGGGTTTGAGGTGGGTGGGGAGTGTTAACTTACGAGAGCCTATAGTACTGGCCAACATTCTTAAGGCGAGGAGGGAGTGAGGGGTTATTTTTAAGGTCCCTCTTCTAAGTGCTGCGTAATAGGCAGCCAACTGTTTGTCCTCCCCCTGGTTCCTAGAAACCAAGGAAAGAAGTGTCTGAAAAGGAAGGTTTTCTTCCTCACCCATCTTCTGTCTGTCCTCCAGGTTAACCTCGCCCAGCCGGCAGAGGCTATCCACAACTGGATCCGTGGCCACGACAAAGTCCCTGGGGCGTGGGCGGTCATTGATGGTCAGGTGCGTTCCCTAAAACACACACTTGCACACACACACACACTTACATTTACAATGTATGTATGAACTGTACCGTCGTGTCTAATGTTCTGTTTCTTTATTACCGTGTGTGTGTGTGTCTGTCTGTCTCATTGGCAGTATGTCAATCGACCCCATGTCCTCTCTCTTCTTAGACTGTGACTCTGTACGGGTCGTCCATGCTGGGGGAGTCGGTGCCAGCCGGACAGCCCCTGGAGATAGAGGGGGCGTCCCAGCCTGGTGTCGTCACCAAGAACGGCCTGGTTCTGTACGGGTCAGATAGCAAAGCGGTGAGTCACAGAAAATGAGATCAATGGGAAACGAATAGGAAAATGTACAAGCAAGTGTCTAGTGGCAACCCTGTTAACTGTATTACCTGTGCTGTAACATAGAGCACTATATCTATCAACCTCCGATAGCTTCTAATGTTCATTTTGTGAATGATTTCTCCAGTTTAGTCATTAAGACATAGCTCAGGCCTAACCCTAACTATTTGTTGCCTCTCCTCCTTCTCCCTCTCCTCTCCTCACCCTCTTCCTCCTCTGGTTCCTCCACAGCTGATGGTGAAGAACCTGCAGTTTGAGGATGGTAAGATGATCTCTGCTGCTAAGTACTTCTCTTCAGGAGACACCGCCCGCGTGGAGCTGACTGATGACGAGAAGAAGATTGCAGAGGAGATACGAGTACGTTTCTCATTGTGTCTCTGAAGGCTTCCACATAGCCATGTGTGATAGTTTGACACTACTACAACATAATCTGTTACTTAGTATACCGCCATGTTGCAAATGCATGATTCAGATAGAAGCTGTTCAATTAGCACCACTGATTCAGTGTGTTGTCACTCCAGGACATCTGGAAAGGCATTTTGAGCAACGTTGCTGCCATTGAGGAAACCACAGACTTCTTCAAGTCAGGAGCTGCTTCTATGGACGTGGTCAGGTGAGTGTATGCTTTCACTGGCATTGGCCTGGTTTAACCCTTCATTTCCCTCACTTGACCTAGAGTTTTTTGTTATATATTCTATTAGCAGTGATCAGCTTTTAATCATCATGGTGACTCTAGTTGACCCCATTGTACCTGAGTGACATATTCTCCTATGACCTGACATACCTTCACTATGACCCTGCTATAACCCCATCTTCTCCCCAGGCTGGTGGAGGAGATCAAGCAGAGGTGTGTAGGGTTGCAGCTGCAGAATGAGGATGTGTACATGGCCACCACTTTCCAGGACTTTATCCAGATGTTTGTGAGAAGGCTGAGGGGGGAGGACCAGGAGGAGGAGATGGTCATCGACTATGTGAGTCAGACAAAACTGTCATACAGTTGCCTGGTCCCAGATCAGTTTGTGCTGTCTTGCCAACTCCTATGGTCAGTTGTGCAACAATGATCATAGGAGTTGGCAAGACACCACAATTAATGACCAAAGGAGTTGGCAAGACAGTACAAGCTGATCTGGGACCAGGCTAGTCATACAGAGCACAGATGGTGCCGAAGAACATGGCTGACGTTTTACATTCTCTCAACCAATTGTGCTATTTCGTTAGTTTTTTTGCGTAACTTATTTTTTTATTATTGTGTACATAATGTTACCGTCTCTTATGACCGAAAATAACTTCTGGACATCAGAACTGAGATTACTGACAGAGGACTGTAAGAAACCTTTTCCTTTAACGAGCCCGAGAGAAAAATATCCTGCTTTCACTGAAACAGGCCCAGATCCACACCTTTTGCGCGAAGAAAAGACTCAGGAAAAGGGGCTGCAGATTGGGCAGCCTTCTGTGTATCCGTAGGTGAGCGAGAAACTCACACTGCCATCCGTTCTTCTTGCTAACGTGCAATCATTGGAAAATAAAATGTATGACCTACGATTAAGATTATTCCTTCAACGGGACATCAAAAACTGTAACATCCTATGTTTCACCGAGACGTGGCTAAACGATGATACGGACTATATAGAGCTAGCAGGATTTTCCATGCACCGGCAGAACAGAGACGCTACCTCTGGTAAGACGAGGGGTGGGGGTGTGTGTCTATTTGTCAATAACAGCTGGTGCACAATGTCTGATATTAAAGAAGCCTTGAGTACCTTATGATAAGCTGTAGACCACACTACCAAGAGAGTTCTCATCTATATTATTCGTAGCCATCTATTTACCACCACAGAACAAAGCTGGCACTAAGACTGCTCTCAACCAACTCTAAAAGACCATAAGCAAAGAAGAAAATGCTCACCCAGAAATGGCGCTCCTAGTGGCGGGAGACTTTAATGCAGAAAAACTTAAGTCAGTTTTACCAAATTTTTACCAGCATGTCACATGTGCAACCAGAGAAAAATAAATCCTAGACCACCTTTACTCCACACACAGAGATGCCTACAAAGCTCTACCCCGCCCTCCATTTGGCAAATCTGACCGTAATTCTATCCTTCTGACGAGCTAAATGCCTTTTTTATGCTCGCTTCGAGGCAAGCAACACTGAAGCATGCACAAGAGCACCAGCTATTCTGGATCACTGTGATAACGCTCTCGGTAGCCAATGTGTACAAAACCTTTAAACAGGTCAACATTCACAAAGCCGCTGGGCCAGATGGATTACCAGGATGTGTACTCAAAGCATGCGTGGCCCAACTGGCAAGTGTCTTCACTGACATTTTCAACCTCTCCCTGACCGAGTCTGTAATACCTATATGTTTCAAGCAGACCACCATAGTCCCTGTGCCCAAGGAAGCAAAGGTAACCTGAATAAATGATTACTGCCCCGTGGCACTCACGTCAGTAGCCATGAAGTGCTTTGAAAGGCTGGTCATGGCTCACATCAACAGCATCCTCCCGGACACCCTAGACCCACTCCAATTCGCATACTGCCGCAACAGATCCACAGATGACGCAATCTCAATCACACTCCACACTTCCCTTTCCCAACTGGACAAAAGGAACACCTATGTGAGAATGCTGTTCATTGACTACAGCTCAGCGTTCAAGACCATAGTGCCCACGAAGCTCATCACTAAGCTAAGAACTCTGGGTCTAAACACTCCCAGGTGGTAAGGGTAGGCAACAACAGATCTTCCACACTGATCCTTAACACTGGGGCCCCTCAGGTGTGTACTTAGTCCCCTCCTGTATTCCCTGTTCACCCACGACTGCGTGGCCAAACACGACTACAACACCATCATTAAGTTTGCTGATGACACAACAGTGGTAGGACTGATCACAGACAATGATGAGACGGCCTATAAGGAGGAGGTCAGAGAACTGGCAGTGTGTGCCACAACAACCTCTCCCTCAATGTGAGCAAGACAAAGGAGCTGATCGTGGACTACAGGAAAAGGCGGGCTGAACAGGCCCCCATTAACATCGACGGGGCTGTAGTGGAGCGGGTTGACAGTTTCTAGTTCCTTGGTGTCCACATTACCAACGATCTATCATTGTCCAAACATACCAAGACAGTTGTGAAGAGGGCACGACAAAACCTTTTCCCCCTCAGGAGACTGAAAAGATTTGGCATGGGTCCCCAGATCCTCAAAGTTCTACAGCTGCACCATCGAGAGCAACCTGACCAGTTGCATCACCGCCTGGTATGGCAACATCACTGGGGCCAAGCTCCCTGCCATCCAGGACCTATACAATAGGCGGTATCAGAGCAAAGCCCATAAAATTGTCAGAATCCAGTCACCCAAGTAAAAGACTGTTCTCTCTGCTACCACACGGCAAGCGGTGCCAGAGCGCCAAGTCTAGGACCAAAAGGCTCCTCAACAGCTTCTACCCCCAAGCCATAAGACTGCTGAACAAGACTTCTGAACAGCTTCTAAGACTGCTGAACAGCTTCTACCCCCCACCCCTCCCTTTTGTACACTGCTGCTACTCGCTGTTTATTATCTATGCATAGTCACTTCACCCCCACCTACATCTACAAATTATATCAGCTAACCTGTACCCTTGCACACTGACTCGGTACCGGTGCCACCTGTATATAGCCTCGTTATTGTTATTCTTATTGTGTTACTTGGTAAATATGTTTCTTCTCTTCTTGAACTGTACTGTTGGTTAAGGGCTTGTAAGTAAGCATTTCACGGTAAAGTCTACACTTGTATTCGGCACATGACAAATAAAGTTTGATTTGAAATGTTGTTACTATTGATGATGATGAGAAACATACTGTTTCCCACTCACTTTCCACTTGTATTTTCAAGCGTTTATATGACACATATACACATATACACGTGTTTATAAGACACAGCTGGATCTGTAATTTGTCTTTGACGTGTAATGTTATGCCACTGTCATGGTTTGGTTTCCAGGCAACTAAAGACGTCAACAACATGACGGTGAAGATGCCTTGGCAGTGTTTCATCAATGGCAAGTTTGAGGACGCAGAGAACGGCAAGACCGCCAATACCATAAACCCTGCCGATGGCTCTGTGAGTTGTCATGCTATACAAACAGATACACCTGAACACACACACACACACACACACACACACACACACACACACACACACCCTACTGTTACTCATCTATCATACTTAGATATACACTCTGATATACGTACTTGTGGACATTATTGTATTGGTACTTCATTAAATATGAACCCTTTTCCCTAGGTGATCTGTAAGGTAGCCTATGCATCAGTGGGAGATGTGGACCGGGCGGTAGCAGCAGCCAAAGAGGCCTTTGAGGTTGGCCCCTGGGGCAGGATGAACCCTAGAGATCGTGGAACCCTGCTGTACAAGTGAGCACCAAGCCTACAGCGCCTCCTAGAGGCCTGGTGGAGATCTGCCTCGACTCATTATGGAGAATAGTTACTATCAGGGAACTTGTTTATATAGTGCAGATTTATGTCCACTTATACAACAATAATATATTTTGAGGACAAAGACTGCCAGTGGACCCTACTTCCATCTCTCTTGTTGACCTCCCCTCCCTACCAGGCTGGCTGACCTGATGGAGGAGCACCAGGAGGAGTTGGCCACCATAGAGTCCATAGACTCTGGAGCTGTCTACACCCTGGCCCTGAAGACCCACGTAGGCATGTCCATCCAGACCTTCCGCTACTTCGCCGGCTGGTGCGACAAGATCCAGGTACAGTTTCACCTGCATGGACCAGATATGTGAAAAATAAAGATGTTTGGAGGGGTTTTTGTAAGATGAAACTGGCTCCACTTCTTTTTCATTCACATTTCCCTGTTTCCACATCCTGACCTAGTTGTCTCGATCTTTTTCAGTAATCTAGTAGTCTAAGGATATCTTCTATTATATCCTGTCTGCTACAGGGCAAGACGATACCCATCAACCAGGCCAGGCCCAATCGCAACCTGACCTTCACCAAGAAGGAACCTCTGGGGTAAGGGGTCAGAGTTCACATGTGATACAACTCTACTAGGAAATAGCAATATGCATTTAGATATGAACATGATTCATGAGTAGTGGTTTTAGTATGAGTATCAACCACTGCATTTGGCTGAACTGTGGCACCTGCTCACGGTGAGTGTTGTGTGTTTCCTGGGTGCCAGTGTGTGTGCCATCGTCATTCCCTGGAACTACCCACTCATGATGCTGGCATGGAAGAGTGCCGCTTGCCTCGCTGCTGGAAACACACTGGTCCTGAAACCTGCACAGGTGAGAACACACACACCTGCATACATTACGACAGATTCAGTCGTAGATTTTATACCAGCAGGTGAACAACTTATGTAACACGGCAGTCACACTCGACTCGACCTGTCACGCACAACTCTACCTAACGTAACCTTTCTCTGCAGGCTGACGTGTTAAAATAGCCTCTCTAGCACGGCACATTGCTGAACCACATATGTGAATATCAGATGTCATTTGATTCACTTGAAGAGTTTCCCCGTGTCCACAGCAAGGAACATGTTTCACTCGCTCTCTGCTCTCATCCAAAAGGTTACTCCTCTGTCAGCCCTGAAGTTTGCTGAGCTGACTGTGAAGGCTGGCATTCCCAAGGGAGTCATCAACATCGTACCTGGCTCAGGTAACAGGACACAAGGGAGCAAGAGCTTGTTGGAAGGGAGAAGTCCCCCAGGAGATCTGTGAGATCTTATTAGATAAGGTTTTTGATTCTAATCTTTATTTTTCTATTTCTCTCATTCCATCTCCCCATCCACCACCCTCTCTCCTTCATCTCTACTACCCTTTCTCCCCCTGCCGCCCTCACCCCTTTCTCTCTCTCTACCTCCCTATCCACCATCTCTCTAATAGGTGGGATGGTGGGACAGCGCTTGTCTGACCACCCTGACATCCGTAAACTGGGCTTCACAGGCTCCACCCCTATCGGCAAACAGATCATGAAAAGGTACAGTAGGGGGCTGGGACCCCAGTTATTCCTGATATGCTGATATTGGGCTACTTCCTGCTCAGGCTCATGTGTCATTTCCTGTTGCAGCTGTGCGCTGAGTAACCTAAAGAAGGTTTCTCTGGAGCTAGGAGGGAAGTCTCCACTCATCATCTTCAGCGACTGTGACATGGACAAGGCTGTGCGCATGGTGAGAGAGGGAGGGAAAGAAAAGAGAGAGTAACTAAAACAGAAGGAAAAGAGGAGGACCTGCTCTTATTTTCGTCATATTCCCTTCCCCTCCACCTCCCTTTCTGCAGGGTATGAGTTCTGTGTTCTTCAACAAAGGAGAGAACTGCATTGCTGCTGGACGCCTGTTCGTGGAGGAGTCCATACATGACGAGTACATCAGGAGAGTGGTGAGTATCCTGAACCCTCCCACAACAGTCCAAAACGCACAATACACTTCTCCTCTTCCCCCCCTTCCTCCACCCCACAACAACTGAGTCTCCTTGTAGCGTTGCTCAAGGGTCTCTCAAGATCCTTTTCCTCATCATCGCCTTTGCATTCCTCCTCTTCCTCCGTCTACCCTCCTCTTCATCCCATCAGTTGGAGGAGATAAAGAAGATGAAGGTGGGTGATCCTCTGGACCGCTCCACGGAGCACGGGCCCCAGAACCACAAGGCCCACATGGATAAGCTGGTGGAGTACTGTGAGGTGGGCGTGAAGGAGGGCGCCACGCTGGTGTACGGGGGCAAACAGGTGGACAGGCCAGGTAAACACTTTTGAAGCAGTGTCTTTTCAATACTATAGGCCCCTCTTAGTATCACAGTATGCACTCCTACCAAAGGAGCTATAGTAGAATAACCTGTGTTTAAAATCAAATCAAGTTGTTTTAGTCACATACACATACAGTATTTAGCTGATGTTATTGCAGGTGTAGCGAATTGCTTGTGTTCCTAGCTCCAACAGTGCAGTATTATCTTACAGTTCACAACAATACACACTAATCTAAAAGTAAAATAATGGAATTAAGGAATATAGAAATATTAACATTGTCAGAGTCCAGAGTATAAATAAATAAATACATATATATATATATATACACACACAGTGGGGCAAAAAAGTATTTAGTCAGCCACCAATTGTGTAAGTTCCCCCATTTAAAAAGATGAGAGAGGCCTGTAATTTTCATCATAGGTACACTTCAACTATGACAGACAAAATTAGGAAAAAAATCCAGAAAATCACATTGTAGGATGTTTAATTAATTTATTTGCAAATTATGGTGGAAAATAATTTGGTCACCTACAAACAAGCAAGATTCCTGGCTCTCACAGACCTGTAACTTATTCTTTAAGAGGCTCCTCTGTCCTCCACTCGTTACCTGTATTAATGGCACCTGTTTGAACTTGTTATCAGTATAAAAGACACCTGTCCACAACCTCAAACAAACTCCACTATGGCCAAGACCAAAGAGCTGTCAAAGGACACCAGAAACAAAATTGTTGACCTGCACCAAGCTGGGAAGACTGAATCTGCAATAGGTAAGCAGCTTGGTTTGAAGAAATCAACTGTGTGAGCAATTATTAGGAAATGGAAGACATACAAGACCACTGATAATCTCCCTCGATCTGGGGCTCCACGCAAGATCTCACCCCGTGGGGTCAAAAGGATCACAAGAATGGTGAGCAAAAATCCCAGAACCACACGGGGGGACCTAGTGAATGACCTGCAGAGAGCTGGGACCAAAGTAACAAAGCCTACCATCAGTAACGCACTACGCCGCCAGGGACTCAAATCCTTCAGTGCCAGACGTGCTTAAGCCAGTACATGTCCAGGCCCGTCTGAAGTTTGCTAGAGAGCATTTGGATGAAGATTGGGAAAATGTCATGAAACCAAAATATAACTTTTTGGTAAAATCTCAACTCGTTGTGTTTGGAGGACAAAGAATGCTGAGTTGCATCCAAAGAACACCATACCTACTGTGAAGCATGGGGGTGGAAACATCATGCTTTGGGGCTGTTTTTCTGCAAAGGGACCAGGACGACTGAGCCGTGTAAAGGAAAAAATGACTGGGGCCATGTATCGTGAGATTTTGAGTGAAAACCTCCTTCCATCAACAAGGGCATTGAAGATGAAACGTGGCTGGGTCTTTCAGCATGACAATGATCCCAAACACACCGCCCGGGCAACAAAGGAGTGGCTTCGTAAGAAGCATTTCAAGGTCCTGGAGTGGCCTAGCCAGTCTCCAGATCTCAACCCCATAGAAAATCTTTGGAGGGAGTTGAAAGTCTGTGTTGCCCAGCAACAGCCCCCCAAAAAATCACTGCTCTAGAGGAGATCTGCATGGAGGAATGGGCCAAAATACCAGCAACAGTGTGTGAAAACCTTGTGAAGACTTACAGAAAACGTTTGACCTCTGTCATTGCCAACAAAGGGTATATAACAAAGTATTGAGATAAACTTTTGTTATTGACCAAATACTTATTTTCCACCATAATTTGCAAAGAAATTCATTAAAAATACTACAATGTGATTTTCTGGATTTTTTTTTCTCATTTTGTCTGTCATAGTTGAAGTGTACCTATGATGAAAATTACAGGCCTCGCTCATCTTTTTAAGTGGGAGAACTTGCACAATTGGTGGCTGACTAAATACTTTTTTGCCCATATGATGGGATGTATAGACATTATGAACAGTATGTGGATAGAATACAGTGCCTTGCGAAAGTATTCGGCCCCCTTGAACTTTGCGACCTTTTGCCACATTTCAGGCTTCAAACATAAAGATATAAAACTGTATTTTTTTGTGAAGAATCAACAACAAGTGGGACACAATCATGAAGTGGAACGACATTTATTGGATATTTCAAACTTTTTTAACAAATCAAAAACTGATCAATTGGGCGTGCAAAATTATTCAGCCCCTTTACTTTCAGTGCAGCAAACTCTCTCCAGAAGTTCAGTGAGGATCTCTGAATGATCCAATGTTGACCTAAATGACTAATGATGATAAATACAATCCACCTGTGTGTAATCAAGTCTCCGTATAAATGCACCTGCACTGTGATAGTCTCAGAGGTCCGTTAAAAGCGCAGAGAGCATCATGAAGAACAAGGAACTCACCAGGCAGGTCCGAGATACTGTTGTGAAGAAGTTTAAAGCCGGATTTGGATACAAAAATATTTCCCAAGCTTTAAACATCCCAAGGAGCACTGTGCAAGCGATAATATTGAAATGGAAGGAGTATCAGACCACTGCAAATCTACCAAGATGTGGCCGTCCCTCTAAACTTTCAGCTCATACAAGGAGAAGACTGATCAGAGATGCAGCCAAGAGGCCCATGATCACTCTGGATGAACTGCAGAGATCTACAGCTGAGGTGGGAGACTCTGTCCATAGGACAACAATCAGTCGTATATTGCACAAATCTGGCCTTTATGGAAGAGTGGCAAGAAGAAAGCCATTTCTTAAAGATATCCATAAAAAGTGTTGTTTAAAGTTTGCCACAAGCCACCTGGGAGACACACCAAACATCTGGAAGAAGGTGCTCTGGTCAGATGACACCAAAATGGAACTTTTTGGCAACAATGCAAAACGTTATGTTTGGCGTAAAAGCAACACAGCTGAACACACCATCCCCACTGTCAAACATGGTGGTGGCAGCATCATGGTTTGGGCCTGCTTTTCTTCAGCGGGGACAGGGAAGATGGTTAAAATTGATGGGAAGATGGATGGAGCCAAATACAGGACCATTCTGGAAGAAAACCTGATGGAGTCTGCAAAAGACCTGAGACTGGGACGGAGATTTGTCTTCCAACAAGACAATGATCCAAAACATAAAGCAAAATCTACAATGGAATGGTTCAAAAATAAACATATCCAGGTGTTAGAATGGCCAAGTCAAAGTCCAGACCTGAATCCAATCGAGAATCTGTGGAAAGAACTGAAAACTGCTGTTCACAAATGCTCTCCATCCAACCTCACTGAGCTCGAGCTGTTTTGCAAGGAGGAATGGGGAAAAATGTCAGTCTCTCGATGTGCAAAACTGATAGAGACATACCCCAAGCGACTTACAGCTGTAATCGCAGCAAAAGGTGGCGCTACAAAGTATTAACTTAAGGGGGCTGAATAATTTTGCACGCCCAATTTTTCAGTTTTTGATTTGTTAAAAAAGTTTGAAATATCCAATAAATGCCGTTCCACTTCATGATTGTGTCCCACTTGTTGTTGATTCTTCACAAAAAAATACAGTTTTATATCTGTATGTTTGAAGCCTGAAATGTGGCAAAAGGTCGCAAAGTTCAAGGGGGCCGAATACTTTCGCAAGGCACTGTATGTAGTATATCTGAAGAATTGTAGGATATGATAGTATATGGACTACAATAGTTGAATAGTTGGTAACATAAGACTGGTCAGTGAATACTGGTGATAGAGTACAACACAATTGGAGGCCACTGTAATGCAACGTTTCAGCCAACCACCTTCATCATCATTGCTAACTACACTATGATGTGGTTTCCCTCCAGGGTTCTTCATGGAGCCCACACTGTTCACAGACGTGGAGGATCACATGTTCATCGCCAAAGAGGAATCCTTTGGTCCCATCATGGTGGTGTCCAAGTTCAAAGACGGGTACGTCTCCTCAGTCTTTAAAGAGACAACCTTTCTTCATCACAGCCCCAAGTAATAGAGCTGTTTGTGGTTCCCAACCCTGACCAACGTCCCTTTTCTCCCCTTCTGACCTGCAGTGACATAGATGGCGTGCTAAACAGAGCCAACGACACCGAGTTCGGCCTGGCGTCCGGTGTGTTCACGCGCGACATCAACAAGGCCATGTACGTGAGCGAGAGGCTGGACGCCGGGACCGTGTTCGTCAACACTTACAACAAGACCGACGTAGCCTCGCCGTTCGGTGGTTTCAAACAGTCGGGCTTCGGTAAAGACCTTGGTGAGTCTGGGGTTAATCATGTAATCATTTAGGCAAGGGGTTTCATGTTGGATACTGTCATATTGGAATGTGGATCATATCGTATGCTGATTTTTTGTTGGTCTGTCATAAATAGATATCCATGTATTTTCCATTGTTTATCTTTTTCTTGAAACATTGTCTTTGAACTATGGGCCTAGGAGCTTTGAATAGCCTTGTGATATCCAACATGCTTGATTTGAGTTTGACCGATTAACTGTGCTTCGGTTCTGTCGGCAGGAGAGGATGCTCTTAACGAATACCTCAGGACCAAAGCAGTGACTGTGGAGTACTAAGGCAGCCAGCCACTCCTAATAAACTGTAACAACGACTGAACACTCAATCCACCTGATCACGACTCACCAGTCAGTCTTGATCAAGAGTCCAGCTCCGCTTTCCTAACAGCAGGTGTGTGTGAGAGAGGAGACCTTTAATGTGTAGCCTACCCTCTGCCACGACCTCGTCTCAAGGGGCCTACAGTTTGAGCATTCTGGTCGAAAACTTGCATCATGGACACAGGCGGTTTTCCCCAAAGTTACAAAAAGGGAAATGCACATATCAAACGCAGAGGTGGATTTCAGTATTCCAGAGCCAAGGTGGATTTGACTGGATCAACACCCCTTCACTTTGAGTTTAAGGTTTCGGTTCCTCCACTCATCATGAAAGAACGTTTTGCTTTTCAAAAGCCGAGCGCTTCAGGCAATCTCCTCCTGCTCTGTTACAGTCACACATCTTTTGCAACATTTAATTTTAACTCAAGCATGCAGGTTCAAATTCGTATGTCATTTCTGCTCAGCAATGTTAGGTGCCACACTTCTGCTGAAGATAGCCACAACTCCCTTAGTTAAATTGTTATTTGTAAATATTTTATAACAAAAGAAAACACACTGAATAATTGGATATATTTTTTTGACATTGTATTTCTGTCAGAAAAGGAGCACTGTAGGTTACAACACTAGATTATGCATTTTTAAAGCACACCAACCTACCTGCCCCTGTTTTGGTAAAAAACTGAGGGACGGGACTGGAGAAATGTAACTACTCTCAAATGTATAGACAGAGCAATGGATGCAAGGACTGACCTTCAATGACATCAACATTATAGTTTTAAACGATGATTTGAGGCTATGTAGTTTACTTTGTTCACAAAAAATGAAGTAGAAAAAGCTTATATTTGGGGTTATGATGGGGTACGACAGTTCAACTAAGCTCATTAAGCATTTCTAAGGTATATTCAAGAATCAATGAGTACATATCAATTTAAGTCAAAAAATATATGTAGAAACTGCAGATTGTCCCTAAGTTTTTAGTAAATAATATATATTAATTTAAATACGATATTAAATAAACTACCTTTGAAAGACTAGTGTTGATATACGAATACAACGGCTAACACTAAGAAAGTATACGTTCAAGAATATATTTTCATTGTATGTGCCATTTTCAATTAGCATTTTGAAAACTACAGGGAAATCTGGGTCTCTATGGAGATGCGAGAGACTATTCTCCTCCGAACCTTGTGCAAAAACCAGCCCCGGCACATACAGTATTGTTTGTCTTCCAACATATACTACCGTTCAAAAGTTTAGGGTCACATAGAAATGTCCTTGTCTTTGAAAGAAAGGCACATTTTTTGTCCATTAAAATAACATCAAATTGATCAGAAATACAGTGTAGACATTGTTAATGTTGTAAATTACTATTGTAGCTGGAAACGGCTGATATTTAATGGAATATCTACATAGGCGTACAGAGGTCCATTATCAGCAACCATCACTCCTGTGTTCCAATGGCACGTTGTGTTAGCTAATCCAAGTTTATCATTTTAAAAGGCTAATTGATCATTAGTAAACCCTTTTGCAATTATGTTAGCACAGCTGAAAACTGTTGTGCTGATTAAAGCAACAATGGCCAGAAAACAAAGACATTTCTTATGAAACTCGTCAGTCTGTTCTTGTTCTGAGAAATGAAGGCTATTCCATGCGAGAAATTGCCAAGAAACTGAAGATCTCGTACGCTGTGTACTACTTCCTTCACAGAACAGCGCAAACTGGCTCTAACCAGAATAGAAAGAGTGGGAAGCCCCGGTGCACACCTGAGCAGGAGGACAAGTACATTTAGAGTGTCTAGTTTGAGAAACAGAAGCCTCACAAGTCCTCAACTGGCAGCTTCATTAAATTGTACCCGCAAAACACCAGTCTCAATGTCAACAGTGAAAAGTCGACACCGGGATGCTGGCCTTCTATGCAGAGTTTATCTGTCCAGTGTTCTTTTGCCCATCTTAATCTTTTCTTTTTATTGGCCAGTCTGAGATATGGCTTTCTCTTTACAACTCTGCCTAGAAGGCCAGCATCCCAGCTTTTATTTCAAAAAACAAGGACAGTTCTGAGTGACCCTAAACTTGAACGGTAGTGTAAATGTCGTACAATGGTGAATACTCGTCTTATTTATCCGATGTCATGGTCTATACTTCCATTTTTCCTTTTAAACATGAGCGTTTGTGTATGCTGTGTCATTCACAACTACACAACAATCTTGGATTTCATACACTTATGAAATACAGTACATGGTTTCGGTACTTTTTGTTTCAGGAAAGAATTTATCTGGGAAAAACTTCACAGCTCACAAACCTTGTGACCAACCGAAACATAATGCTGGAACTAGGACTATTCATAAAACAACGCAGACAGATATAAAGCATTTGTTGAAGATGAGAAATTCAGTCAAACAGTTCTGCCTAAATAATTCAAATGTAGCCTTGATTATCTATGCTAGTGATCATATTTAAAAATGTACACAAACAATATGAAAAATGTTCTATTGAAAATGGGGGCCGCTGTACTGCAGCGCCAGCTGTGCCATCAGAGACTCTGGGTTCGCGCCCAGGCTCTGTCGCGACCGGGAGGTCCGTGGGGCGACGCACAATTAGCCTAGCGTCGGGATGGGATGTCCTTGTCTCATTGCGCACCGGCGACTCCTGTGGCGGGCCGGGCGCAGTGCACGCTAACCAAGGTTGCATCCTCCGATACATTGGTGCGGCTGGCTTCCGGGTCGGATGCGCGCTGTGTTAAGAAGCAGTGCGGCTTGGTTGGGTTGTGTATCGGAGGACGCATGATTTTCAACCTTTTTCTCTCCCGAGCCCATATGGGAGATGTAGCGATGAGACAAGATAGTAGCTACTAAAAACAATTGGATACCACAAAATTGGGGAGAAAAAAAGGGGTAAAATAAAATGGATTGAATACAGATAGGTGTAATTTCTTTCTCTGCCATCAATGAACCATCAAGCCACTATGAACTTTAACCTTAAGTGTATCCTACATCAGATAAACAGGAAATGATGTAAGGCACATTCTTACTGCACATGCTTGAGAAGGCACTCACTCCCCATCTCATTATGGCTCAAATAGCACTGTTGACACATGATATTTGGCCCTTATGTAGACACCGGTGTCCCCTTTATCCCTCACTGCAGCAGGTCTCCATCCACTGTTAATCCATTAGCCCTCCAGGACCATGTCCTCACTGACCTATGGCAAGTTCTTATTCCTTCACTCATAATGGTTATGAAAAGGGCTTGGAGAAGGAGAACTGATCCCACGTCAGTTGATTAGTTTTACCAACGCATGTCAATATTCTACACTGCAACTGTCCCAGTAGTCTCTTTAGAGGCCTATAACGGCCTAATCCACTTGTTTCTCCAGGACTTGGATATGAACCTTCTTTATCTGCCTCTGGCTGTTGCCAGGCAGTTTGAGGTTCTCATCTGTGAGCTCGCTCTCCTCCTCAGAGTCTGAGTTGGCGCCGTTGTCCTGTGAAGACTCTCTGTCCGAGTCGCTGTCCGAACTACTGAGCTCCACCAGCGACACATCCTGATAGAGAGACAAGGGAATCAATGTCATCATCAACGACATAACACAATTTATCCCATCAACATAATGGGCTCATTTGAATGGTAAGCCGAAAGTCGGCCACTGATGTGGTTTTCCAACAGCAAGGCTCAGTGCAACATGGCAGCGTTACCATCGATAAGTTTTTCTTTATGATGTCAAAAATAAACATGTCTCCAACCCACATATCACACTCACAAACTGAAAATATATGCGTACATTGTACAATCAATTGGCGAGAAAGACTCATATCATATTCAATTTGTTCATATCCACTGTATACATGAATTGCAGCAAAGTTGGTTCCTGTTTCAATCACGTCCTTGGTCAGGTTCATGGGGTTCAAACATAAACAGCCTAATGATTGGTTGACAATAGAGCCTCCCACAATGCAGGTGATGGCTGCAGGGGGAAGTTGGTGAAGAGCAACTGCAGAAACTCGCAGTCAAAACTTGTTGACCTTTAATCACATGATTTTTGTGAAGATCATGCAAGTCGGACAATTTTTATCCTGATAATGCAACACACTTTGAAAGACGGTGATCAACGATGGTCCCCGACTTCACAAAAGTGATCGGCTTGATCTCGCACAACGTCTCACCTGCAGTTTAAGGACAGTGTCAGCAATGTGCAAAGTAAACAGCAGAATATGGAAGACTTCTGCAAAAACTATGAGTGCAAAGCACAAGGCTAAATTTCACGGTTGTTGCCCCGGGAGCTATAATGTTGCAGCAGAATGACAAAAAACCCAGCCGTGCACAAGCACATTGTCTTGTTGCACTCATCTGTGGTTCAACCTGTTAATTGTGGCAATGTCATATCGCAGTCTCAGTTTAATTGAGCTGATGGAAACTGGAAGGACCCTTTCTCTGCTCAGTTGTTCCACAAAATGTGGCCTGAACAGCCACTAGTGGTCGCTGTTTACCCATCTTTTGGAGTGGGACCGTGAAAAGACAGATAAACAGCGACCACTAGCGGCTGTTCAGGCTACACAATATGATAGGCCTGCTCGTGGTGTTCCGAAGTCAAACTTCCCCTCGCTAGTCAGCCACACTAGACTCACCATCTCTATGACCTTTCCAGACTCCTCCACCCTCTCTATGTCATAGTGGCCCTCAGGTGCCTGCTCTATCTGCAACTTGAGCTTCTCATTGGCCTGGGCCATCTGGGGTAGGAAGTTCTGCAGTCTGTCCATAACTGAAACACGACACATGTACATACAACTGTAACTACACAAGTAGTAATCTACTTAACATATTTAGCAAGCAATACACGCATTGCGATGGCCTATAATCTGCAAAAAGCCATAGTGTGCTGTTATTATTCTGTTTCTGTCAGGGTAATGACCTGAAACGGAATAACAGCGTACCCTGGCAGGAGATGTGGCTATTTGTAGATTCTAGCCCATCTACAAACAAACGCTAGAAATGTTTTTAACTCACCACTACTTCTTGGGACCCTCTCGGTTTGCAAAGAACTGCCAGCCTTGGGCCCCTTCGATTGAGGAAGAGCTTGTCATGAAGACCTATGTACAAGGACACCGAAATGTTACGTCTGACCACACTGATAGTATGAACACAACAGTGGATACTGCTGAGAGAAGGTCGGGTCATAATAATGTCCAGAATGGAGTGAATGGTGTCAAACAAATGGTTTTTCCACTCCAGACATTATTATGAGCCACCCTCCCATCAGCAGCCTCCACTGGAACACAGTGTTGTTAAGAGTTGGTGCATGTAGCTAACAGGCTAAACAACTCCTCAGTCAAATCAGTTGATAAAGCAGTTTCGGAAAAAGGATCAAACCTCCGTTGCCACACGCGAGCAAGTCTTGTGAGCTTGTTTTCTTGTTGTTAAAATTTAATTGCATTTTCGTTGTATGATGATTCAACATGTGTGCTGCAGCTGTTTTGTGCTTGCTTCCGCAACGTGAGAGTCTACTTCCGGTGTCATGAACGCCGACGACGTTTCAAAATAAAAGTCCCCGAGATTCGTAGCAGGAATAGGATGTCACATGAACGGGTTTGGTGCAGTGAAATGTTCTGTTGTTGCACAGCGTCAGCCATAGTACAGTAGTATGGTGCCCCTGGAACAAATTTGGGTAAAGTACCTTGCTTAAGGCACAGCTATTCATGGGTTTGGATTAGGGTTAGCTAAAAGGCACAAAAAAAAAATCTACTTTTGACATTAATTTGACAACAAAATGTATTAAATTCCCTCAAATGACATAGGAACAGAAAAAGCGTCTGTACTTTAGAATAATATTATAATGCAATATTTTATGTATGAAGTTATGTGGTCTGTCATCTTTAAAAAAATATTTTTATAGGGGTTCTTGCCTGACTTTAATCATTTGTCAATAAAAAAAAGTATTTAAAAAATATAAATAAATATTGTTTTGTTTAAAGAATATTTATCCCTGTTCTAATTTCATGGTCAAGATCATGACATTGATGGTCAAATTAAATAGCTATAATTGTGCAATTTGTCAACTACTTTTTTAAGTTATTTTTTTCTGGTGATACAATTTGATTCATTATATTAGACTCCAAATGATTGGTCACTACTGTCTATATTGATCTATATCATGAATACTATTATTATAATGTGCTACATTTAATACTGACGGAACTGACATGTTTTATGAAACTTATGACAGGAGTGTGAGTGGTGCAGTTTGTACAAAGAAAGCATTTGGAGCTTTATGATGTTGTAAATAACATAACAGGCTAAGAAGGTTCTGGCAAACAAATCAAATGCATTTATAAAGTCCTTTTTACATCAGCACATGTCACAACGTGCTTATGCAGAAACCCAGCCTAAAACCCCAAACAGCAAGCAATGCAGATGTAGAAGCACGGTGGCTCGGAAAAACTCCCTAGAAAGGCAGGAACCTAGGAAGAAACCTAGAGAGGAACCAGGCTCTGAGGGGTGGCCAGTCCTCTTCTGGCTGTGCCGGGTGGAGATTCTAAGAGTAAATGGCCATTAAGGCCAGATTGAACATCTTGAAGAACAAATGTCCATAGATGACCAGCAGGGTCAAATTATAATCACAGTCGTTGTAGAGGGTGCAACAGGTCAGTACCTCAGGAGTAAATGTCAGTTGGCTTTTCATAGCCTAGCATTCAGTGTTCGAGACAGCAGTTGCAGTAGATGGAGAGAGAGAGTAAAAAACAGCAGGTCCAGGACAAGGTAACACGTCCGGTGAACAGGTCAGGGTTCCATAGCCGCAAGCAGAACAATTGAAACTGGAGCAGCAGCACGGCCAGGTGGACTGTGGACAGCCAGAAGTCATCAGGCCAGGTAGTCCTGAGGCATGGTCCTAGACCTCAGGTCCTCCGGGAGGGGAGGAAGAGAGAGGGAATTAAATTCACGCAGGACACCAGATAAGACAAGAGAATTACACCAGATATAACAGACCTACCCTATCCCCCTGGCACATACACTATTGCAGCATAGGTACTGGAGGCTGAGACGGGGGCGTCTGGGGACACAGTGGCCCCCCGTCCGATAATACTCCCGGACATTGCCAACCAGGCAGGATATAAACCCACTCAATTTGCCAAAGCACAGCCCCCACACCACTAGAGGGATATCAACAGACCACCAACTTACTACCCTAAGACAAGGCTCAGTATAGCCCACGAAGATCTCCTCCACGAGCCCGAGGGGGCGCAAAACCAAGGGGGCGAAAACACAGCTTGTACATTAAGTAAAGTGTTCTGACATACGATCAAATGATCCGAGGAATTATCACCAACCAGTGGCAACCTGTCATTCATTTTGAGCCCCACATTTTAAGCAAAAAAAAACAAATATGAATATTTTTTTGGGGGGGCTTGTCTCTTTGTTATTTTGGCATTAATACGTGTCACACATCAGTTTGCAAACAATTAAAAAAATATATATCATTGAGTTAATAAAGTCGCATACAAACATGGTCTCTTTTTTGTTTCCTGTCGTAAGGCAGCTCCAAAATGCAGGTGTTTCAGCCTAGCTCAGTGCTTCTGTGGTGGTTCGGCAAGCCTGCAGAAAATACGGACGTTGCGCTGTGATTGGCTCACTGTTCTGTCACTCATGGGGTCACCGCCAAGTCTAAGGGTTGTCGTGTCTTTACTATCATTAAATTGAAGAATTAGTTTTTATCAAAGATTCTCTGTAATGAGTATTACGAGATCAAACTGATTAATCATGTAACTGTAATTAACTAGGAAGTCGGGGCACCAAGGAAAAAATTCAGATTACAAAGTTATCATTTCCTAAAATAACTTTTCAGATATTTTATATCATATAGTCTTCTGATTAATGAATTATTTACTTTACCTCACTTTAGTCTCATTCCAAACGTCGTAAATTGTTGGTTATCTGTACTAGCCCAGTCTTCACTATGAGTCATCCATACATCAATTGTCTTAAATAATTTATTTATTACTAACTAAGTAATTCACAGAAATGCATAAACAAACAAACAAAGTCAATATGGTTACAAGAAATGATAAGGGAATGTACCCTAGTGGGCTAAACCGGCATCGCGGCTTGGTGGACAAAACGGGGAGTGGGGGTCAGCTGAGAAGTCACTACAGAGTTAATAATTATAACAATTGAAATGCTAATCCTTTACACATGAACGCTCACTCATTCGGGAACAATTGCAATCAATATATATATTTACGCTCAGTGTGTCGTCTTCATCGCTGTTGAAAAGTTTGTTTCTTTTGTAGAATTGTCCGTCTCTCTCTCTCTCTCTCCCCCCCTCCCCCTCTCTCTCTCTCTCTCTCTCTCGCTCTCTCTCTCTGTCGTCTGTTGTGGTTAGAGTGGATTGTTCAGAGTGACATTCATTCATTATAGAATGGCTGTTTCGGCGGTTGTCGTTCTTCGCGTTCAATGATACCGAATTCCTAGCTGCAGACTAATAATTAATATCAAAGACTTGTTCTTATTCTGTCGGTATTGATAGTCTAAGAGTTTAACCACGTGGTATGGTTAAAATATTCAGCAATGGTCTACAACCTTTGTACTCCCGTGATTGAGAGAAACATGGTCTGGTGATAACTTCTCAAAGTTGGGTTTTATTCGGAATTGCAGAAAAGGGGCTGTCCCAGGATGCCTGACCCTACTGGGTTCAGGCGTCGTCCTCTGATTTAGTTAAACTCAAAAGGGATTTGGAGTTTCCTTCATTAAACAGTCCAAAATCACATTGTAAAATTGTGTAAACAGTATCATACTCACTCATTCATCTTACACAACAATTAGATGTAAACCTCATATCTGAGGATATTATATAAACAGCATTATGGTAATGTGGCCACACCGTCTCCCATGAGCTTCCCCAAGTTGTAACAAACGGACCAGTTCGTAGCTGGATTCTTCACCGATCTTTTATACTTTCTCCGGAACATGAAATTTGTTCGGACCTCAAGTTCTGTGAGGTGGAAGAAATCCCTTTGTTCTCTATGAAAATTCACTCTGCCTCTAATACTGTGTGGCCATGAGTCAGGTCTTCTCCTCAGGAATTTACGACCTCTCTCTGACCACAGCAGCCTAGTTGAAGGAGGCAGGGGGAGGCAGGGAGAGGGGGGTGGGGCTTGCTGTATCCAAAGAGGGCAACGTCATGACAGGGTAGAGATTCTAGCCCCTTGGGTGCTACCATAGAGTTTCATTAGAAGTGCCCATCCAAGATGGCTCAAGGTCATTGGTCACAGATAAAATGACATCAAATCATGTTATATGTACAGTAGCTTTGATTGGACTGATCATGTCAACATCATACTTTCAAAATCTTAGCTAGCAGTCATCATCATGAATCAAGTCGACATTCTACTGGCAAATCCTTTTTAATCCTTGACATATGAAGAGAAAATAGAAGAAAAAATATAGATAAAACTTATCGGTGCTCATCAACCATTGCACATAAACATTACACAATGAAATCGCAAATTCAACAATGAGTGGTTTGGAAGGTGTCAGTAACAGTGGCTAACTGCAAGTATTGCAAATAAATCACTAGCCTGCTATTCAGTGGATTGGCTGTGTGGTTCCAAATCTGGGATTAAGGTGCTCTTTTCCAAGTTTAAAATTATAAACATTTAACAAAGGCCTTGCTGTGAATGAAGCATGAGTTGTGCGGCGCTCAAAACGACTGTTAACTAATAACTGCGAAAACTTGACATCAGTGAGTTCAAGTCAACTGGGAAGTCGTGAATAAACAAGCAACACTGAAGCATGCATGAGAGCACCAGCTGTTCTGGATGACTGTGTGATAACGCTCTCTGTAGCAGATATGAGCATGAGCTTTAAACTGATCAACATTCACAAATCCGAGGGGCCAGACGGATTAACAGGATGTGTACTCAAAGCACGCACGGACCAACTGTCAAGTGTCTTCACTGACATTTTCAACTTCTCCCTAACCGAGTCTGTAATACCTCCATGATTCAAGGAGACCACCATAGTCCCTGTGCCCAAGGAAGCGAAGGTAACCTGCCTAAATGATTACCGCCCGTAGTACTCATGTCAGTAGCCATGAAGTGCTTTGAAAGGCTGGTCATGCACACATCAACAGCATCCTCCTGGATACCCTAGACCCACACCAATTCGCATACCACCCCAACAGATCCACAGATGACGCAGGTCTTAATCACACTCCACAATGCCCTTTCCCACCTGGACAAAAGGAACACCTATGTGAAAATGCTGTTCATTAACTACAGCTCAGCGTTCAACACCATAGTGCCCACGAAGCTCATCACTAAGCTAAGGACCCTGGGACTAAACACCTTCGTCTGCAACTGGATCCTGGACTTCCTGACGGTCCGCCCCGAGGTGTTAAGGATAGGCAACATCACGTTTGTTTACACTGATCCTCAACACTGGGGCCCCTCCGGGGGTGTGTGCTTAGTCCACTCCTGTACTCCCTGTTCACCCAGAACTGCGTGGCCAAACACGACTCCAACACCATCACAACAGTGGTAGGCCTGATCACCGACAACGATGAGAGAGCCGATAGGGAGGAGGTCAGAGACCTGGCAGTGTGCTTCCAGGACAACAACCTCTCCCTCAATGTTAGCAAGACAAAGGAGCTGATCGTGGACTACAGGAAAAGGCGGGCCGAACAGGCCCCCATTAACATCGACGAGGCTGTAGTGGAGCGGGTGGAGAGCTTCAAGTTCCTTGGTGTCCAAATCACCAACAAACTATCATGGTCCAAACACACCAAAACAGTCGTGAAGGGGGCACGACAACACCTAGATCCCCTCAAGAGACTGAAAAGATTTGGCATGGGTCCCCAGATCCTCAAAAGGTTCTACAGCTGCACCATCGAGAGCATCCTGACCAGTTGCATCACTGCCTGGTATGGTAACTGCTCGACATCTGACCGTAAGGCTCTACAGAGGGTAGTGGGTATGGCCCAGTACATCACTGGGGCCAAGCTACCTGCCATCCAGGACCTACATACTAGGCGGTGTCAGAGGAAAGCCCAAAAATTTTCAAAGACTCCAGTCACCCAAGTCATTGATTGCTTTCTCTGCTACTGCACGTTAAACGGTACCATAGCGCCAAGTATAGGACCAAAAGGCTCCTAAACAGCTTCTACCCCCAAGCCATAAGACTGCTGAACATTTAGCCAGATGGATTATTTACATTGACCCCCCCACCCCATCCATTTATTTTTTACACTGCTGCTACTTGCTATTTATTATCTACGCATAGTCACTTCACCCCTACCTACATGTACAAATTACCTCGACTAACCTGTATCCCCGCATATTGACTTGGTGCCGGTACCCCCTGTATACAGCCTTGTTATTGTTATTTTGTTGTGATACTTTTTATTATTTTTGACTTTAGTTTATTTGCTAAACATTTTCTTAACTCTTTCTTGAACTGCACTGTTGTTTAAGGGCTTGTAAGTGAGCATTTCACAGTAAGGTTTACACAACAAGTTGAGTCCAAAAATGTATTGTATGCTGCTGCATAAATGATGTAATATGCCAATGAGATATGTATACTGTAAGCTAAGAAAGTAATACTAAGTGTATGTTGTGTAGTAAGATGTTAGTAGCTCATGTGCATCACCCTAATAATTTGGTCTATTTACCCCTCTTCACTTCGCCTACTGTTCTGATTTGGTGGTGCACATGTAGCCTATAACCTGTTTTAGAGAAATATAATCATTGAATATTGTAAGAGCTTTCATTGTCTGTTTATATGCCCCCTTTATTTATCCTACAGTTCTGACTTGTTGTACAGGGAAAACACTGTAAGAACGGCCCATGTTCTGAATTCTGTCACTGTATATTTCAAAGGTGCTAAACAAATAGTTATATTGACTACGTCATTCCAAGCTCGCTCATTAATGTCTTTATCGAAATGACGGATTGCCTCTAATCCATTTGTCGTCCCCTCATGCCATAGTTTGTACATCTCAATTGTCATTAGAAACCACATTTGTTTAAGCAAGTCTGCCATATCAGCTAAGTTTATGTAAATGAGGCTGAAGAAACTGTTTCGCTGCCAGACAAGGCTCCACTGATAGCCAGGTGTAGCAGTGGTAAGATGTTGTGACTGCTGTTGGGACAGCTTTATCTAGGCCGTTTGTGGGCACCGTTTGTCAATTAATGAATTGTTTAGTGTTGTGTTGCGTTGTGGCTTTGCTGGCATGCATCCCACATTTTTTTTTTTTTGCCCCACCAAGATTTACATGCTAAAATCGCCACTGTCTCCAAAGTCAGTGGGCGGTGGGCATAGAGATCCTCCTAAATTACTAGAGGGGCTATATGCTATGTCATAATCCTTTAAAATTCCAGAATGGAGTGAAAATGGCAGCCATTTTGGTCTGAGAGAAATCCAAACCAGTCTAAAAAGAATGAATGGCAGTAGAGGCATTAGGTGATGCATTTCCTGCTTTTACTTATGCAGGAAAATAAAAGGCATGTAATATATCAGAAATTGTGTATTAAAAACATTGTCACCCCAAAATATTGTTGCATAATTATAAATACAGTGATGAAGCTTTAATACACATGTTCTGCATAAATAGCCTCTAAAATAGAAGTAAACAGAACACAAATTTCTAAAATTGTGTTTTTTTGAGAAGCTGTGAGTGTTATTATATGATACAATTTCAGTAGGCCTACTTGTTGCATTTACAATTTGAATAAGTCCTTTCATCAACTGATTTATCTCAGTTGGTAGAGCATGGCGCTTGCAGCGTTCGATTCCCACGGGAGACAAGTATGAAAAGCAGTATTAAAATGTGTACACTCACTACTGTAAGTCGCTCTGGATAAGAACGTCTGCTAAATGACTAAAATGTAAATGTAATTTCAGACAGTGAATGGCTGTGGATTGACTGCATTATTTAAACGGAATGCTGGCATATTGGCAGTTAATTAGCAGCTTCTCCTTCACCCAAAGCTGATGTTCTGAAAGAGCTAAAGAATCTGGATCCCTACAAATCAGCTGGGCTATACAATCTGGACCCTCTTTTTCTAAAATGATCCACCGAAATTGTTGCAACCCCTATTACTAGCCTAATTCAACCTCTCTTTCGTATCGTCTGAGATTCACAAAGATTGGAAAGCTGCCGCAGACATCCCCCTCTTCAAAGGGGGAGATACTCTAGACCCAAACTGTTATAGACCTATATCCATCCTGCCCTGCCTTACTAAAATCTTCGAAAGTCAAGTTAACAAACAGATCACCGACCATTTCGAATCCCACCGTACCTTCTCCACTATGCAATCTGGTTTCAGAGCTAGTCATGGGTGCACCTCAGCCACGCAGGTCCTAAACGATATCATAACCGCCATCAATAAAAGACAGTACTGTGCAGCCGTCTTCATCGACCTGGCCAAAGCTTTCGACTCTGTCAATCACCACACTCTTATTGGCAGACTCAACAGCCTTGGCTTCTCAAATGACTGCCTCGCCTGGTTCACCTACTACATCTCAGATAGAGTTCAGTGTGTCAAATCGGAGGGCCTGTTGTCCGGACCTCTGGCAGTCTCTATGGGGGCGCCACAAGGTTCAATTCTTGGGCTGACTCTTTTCTCTGTATACATCAATGATGTCGCTCTTGCTGCTGGTGATTCTCTGATCCACCTCTACGCAGGCGACACAATTCTGTATACTTCTGGCCCTTCATTGGAGACTGTGCTAACAAACCTCCATACGATCTTCAATGCCATACAACACTCCTTCCGAGGCCTCCAACTGCTTTTAAATGCAAGTAAAACTAAGTGCATGCTCTTCAACCGATTGCTGCCCACACTCTCCCGCCCGAGTAGCATCACTACTCTGCACAGTTCTGACTTAGAATATGTGGACAACTACAAATACCTAGATGTCTAGCTAGACTGTAAACTCTCCTTCCAGACTCACATTAAGCATCTCCAATCCAAAATTAAATCTAGAATCGGCTTCCGATTTCGCAACAAAGCATCCTTCACTCATGTTGCCAAACATACCCTCGCAAAACTGACTATCCTACCAATCCTCGACTTTGGTGATGTAATTTACAAAATAGCCTCCAACATGCTACTCAGCAAATTGGATGCAGTCTATCACAGTGCCATCAGTTTTGTCACTAAAGCCCCATATACACCCACCACTGCAACCTGTACGCTCTCGTTGGTTGGCCCTCACTACATATTCGTGACCAAACCCACTGGCTCCAGGTCATCTATAAGTCTATACTAGGTAATGCCCCACCTTATCTCAGCTCACTGGTCACCATAGCAACACCCACCCATAGCATGCCCTCCAGCAGGTATGTTTCACTGGTCATCCCAAAAGCCAATACTTCATTTGGCTGCCTTTCCTCCCAGTTCTCTGCTGCCAATGACTGGAACGAATTGCAAAAATCACTGAAGCTGGAGTCTTATATCTCCCTCTCTAACTTTAAGCATCAGCTGTCAGAGCAGCTTACCGATCACTGTACCTGTACACAGCCAATCTGTAAATAGTACACCCAACTACCTCACCCCCATATTATTACTTACCCTCTTGCTCTTTTGCACCCCAGTATCTCTACTTGCACATCATCATCTGCACATCCATCACTCCAGTGTTAATGCTAAATTGTAATTATTTATTCACTATGGCCTATTTATTGCCTACCTCCCTACTCTTCTACATTTGCACACACTGTACATACATTTTTGTCGCACTGCTTTGCTTTATCTTGGTCAGGTCGCAGTTGTAAATGAGAACTTGTTCTCAACTGGCCTAACTAACTGGTTGAATAAAGGTGAAAAAATAAAAAAAAATTAAAAAATATGGAATTATGCCTCTAAAACTGGCTGGCATTCCTCTAACAAACATACAGTGCAGATAAGGTTCAAATTCATTGTTTTACACAATAAAATAAAGGTAAAATAAAAATATTATCACAGCAGTTGCGAACCATGGTTGACTAACTCCCTTACCAAAATGGCTGACCTTTTAGACTATCATAAGGTTGATGGCGATTGGTGAGTCACGATTTCCCCAGCATGCACTGCAAATCAGTTATTTTTATGGGTTGTATTTTCTGAGAGGCGTTGCCGCACTAGAAGCGAGTAGACTTTTAACCTCCGCAGCCAAGCAATTGTTCATACAAACGCATTTGAAGCCGCCTACAGTGAACTTCTTGTCAATTTAATCGGAACCTTTCATTATGGCCAACTACATTCATGTACCCGACGAGGCGCCCGCTGTACCCAAAATAGATGTCACATTAGACGAGAACGATTACAGATCTGGTGCATTGAGACTGATCAAGGAACTGAGACCGTTCTGGAAACCATCCGAGGTCAAAATGAAGGTATTACATTTGTCACATTCGACGTATTAATTAATAATATTTTTCTACGATGACCGTAAGAGACTAGTCAGTCGTCATCTGTCGCATACTGCTTACCAGGCAGCTATTACATAATTCTGAAACTGGAGTGTTGCGCCTTTTTAAATAGAAGCTGCGTCAACTTGCTAGCTAGCAACAGTGTAGCATTCAAGCCAGCCGATTGACGGATGAAAAGAGGCAGTGGAATTCATAGGCCTCTTGCTTGACGTAGTTTGCATGATCTAGTGAGATCAGTAAGTAACTCACTGTGCGTCCTGTATCACATCAAGAGATTGCAACAAAGCATCTATCAAATTCAAGGCTATTATAGGCGTCATCAGGCACAAAACACAATTGGCCAGGTTTAGTAGTTGACAAATAGCTAGCTATGCATTTGATCTGGTGCCAATCTTCTTATGTCTTTGTAATATTAAGTGTCAGTTCAAGACAACTTCCAGGAATCTATGATCATGAGTAGTGGGACTGGTTGCCAAGTAACGTTAACTCAACTCCAACAAGGAGCTGAGCGCAGATCTCGAAAACCCTTCAGCCACATTACATTCGCCCACATTTGGCGCCCGTGTAAAACTACAATTCCGACGCTGTGTTTTAACGTTTAAAAACGTCAACCATCGCTTTCAAAACGGTTTTCGAAACATGGTGATATACCCATTGTCTTTGTCAGCGAGATATAAACGTTAAAATAAAAACGATTGCTACTTGCTGTAGCAGTTTTGCACAAGTCCATTCAATGCTTGCCTCCAGGTGACGAACTACACTTCTCCTGTTAGTTTACACACTGGTATTCGGTGCACGCTAGATGACTAATTAGCACAGGTGGCGACGTCTTATGTCTGTCTTCCGTAAACAAGCGCTGTAACATGGAGATATGACCGTGTGGGTACACTAACCCTATAAAGGTGTCGTAATTGATCTATATTCAGTACTTGCTTATATGAAATATACGTTCCTCATCTTTCCAAAACAGTACCGCAGTGAACTATGCGTGTCATTGTTTAGAGTAAGAGTTTGGTCTCTTGAATATGCACTATGCAGAAATCGCTCTGCCATTGCCTGGTTGTTGACAAAACAAGCACGTAGAGTCATTGAACCATCTGAACCGCTTTGAAATATATTGGTGTACAAAGGGAAAAAACGGAAGCATAGAAATAGCGCACACAGAACATATCTACCGCTTCTTAGACTTGCTTTCAATAAGACTGATAGATCTATAACGCACATTCTGTGTAGGTCGCCCAAAAAGTTGCATATTGCAGCAAAACTTCACCTATCAATATCTATGAATGAGGTAAGTTAGATTTTTTTTATTAACCTCTGACTCTTTTGATACTTTGATGCATCGATACTTCAAAAATGTAAATTTTTAAACCCTGTAGCAACTGATAATGTAATAACTGCCAATAAAGTAATGGGCTCCTAATAATTGTATAACTTTTACATTTATAATGTAATAAATGCTGATCATTTAATAAATATGCTTAACACAAAGTAATAGTTTTGGCTCCATTATGCATTGATTATTACATTATAAAGTGGGCAAATGTTTTTATCAATAGTGTACAGACTTAAACCAATAATGTTATGACAACCTCAAACCACTCTCTTTCAGTTTTGTACACCAGCTTCAAACAGCTGAAAATACCAAATACATTTTGGTAATGCAAAATATATTTCACAGCGGTTTAGATGGTACAATGACTCGACACTATACGTGCTTGTTTTGTCACATTAAGTGAATTATTCGATTTTTAGCAACTAGGAAAGGGTGGAGCGATTAAAGGAAAATGTCAATTTTTCCACTTCATATTCATCATCTCCAACACCACCCCATCACCAATTATGAGTAGGCATTGTCTACTAATTGGTTGACCTTATTGGGAACACATCTTTCTATATAACAATTTTTTTTTTTACTACAAAATGTAGAAATGCACAATTTTCACATGGTGCATTCGGAAAGTATTCAGACCCCTTCCCCTTTTCCACATTGTTACGTTACAGCCGTATTCCAAAATGTATAAAATATTTTTTACCCACAATGACAAAGTGAAAACAGGTTTTTAGAAATTTGTGCTAATTTATAAAAAACAAGTTTTAAATACCTGATTTACATAAGTATTGAACCCTTTGTTATGAGACTCAAAATTGAGCTCCGGTACATCCTGTTTCCATTGATCTTTCTTGAGATGATTCTCCAACTTGATTGGAGTCCACCTGTGGGAAATTCAATTGATTGGACATGATTTGGAAAGGCACACGCCTGTCTATATAACATCCCCACAGTTGACAGTGCATGTCGGAGCAAAAAACAATCCATGTGGTTAAAGGAGAGCTCCGAGACAGAATTGTGTCGAGGGACAGCTCTGGGGGAGGTACCAAAACATTTCCACAGCATTGAAGGTCCCAAGAACACAGTGGCCTCCATCATTCTTAAATGGGAGAAGTTTGGAACCACCAAGACTCTTCCTAGAGCTGGCCGCTGGCCAAACTGAGCAATCGGGGGAGAAGGACCTAGGTCAGGGAGGTGACCAAGAACCCGATGGTCACTCTGACAGAGCTGCAGAGTTTCATCTCCACAGAGATGGTTCTTCCAAGGATGGTTGTCCTTCTGGGACCGGACAACCATCTCTGCAGCACTCCACCAATCAGGCCTTTATAGTGGCCAGACGGAAGCCACTCCTCAGTAAAAGGCACATGACAGCCCGCTAAAGGACTGACCATGAGAAACAAGATTATCTGGTCTGATGAAACCAAGATTGAACTCTTTGGCCTGAATGCCAAGTGTCTCGTCTGGAAGAAACCTGGCAGCATCCCTACAGCGAAATATGGTGGTGGCAGCATCATGCCGTGGGGATGTTTTTCAGCAGCAGGGACTGGGAGACTAGTCACAATAGCCCGATTGCTCTGTTCAGCTTTCCCTCGATTAACAAAGTGCAGAGATATTTGATGGAAACCTGTTCCAGAGTGCTCAGGACCTCAGTTTGGTGAGAAGGTTCACCTTCTAACAGCACAACGACCCTAAGCACATAGCCAAGACAACGCAGGAGTGGCTTCGGGACAAGTCTCTGAATGTCCATAATTAAGTGGCCCAGACTTGAACCCTGTGAACCCCATCCAACCTGACAGAGCTTGACAGGATCTGCAGAGAAGAATGGGAGAAACTCCCCAAATACAGGTGTGTCAAGCTTGTAACGTCATACCCAAGAAGACTCGAGGATATCATCGCTACCAAAGGTGCTTCAACAAGGTACTGAGTAAAGGGTCTGAATACTTATGTAAATGGGAGATAAAAAAAAAAAAATTATAATACATTTGCAAAAAAGGTTGTAAACATGTTTTTGCTTTGTCATTATGGGGTATTGTGTGTAGATTGATGAGAGGAAAAAACTACTTAATCCAATCTGAGTTTCTCCTGGGCTCTGTGATTTAAAGTTGGACTTGTCTAAATGGTGAGCACACTTTTGAGAAAGGAAACATAGCCTAGTTGGTTAATTTGCATCAGGACATAGTTTTCCATTAACTGGTCTTATCCCCCACTAGTCATGTGGTTTGTTCTTGGCAAACTTTTACTAACCCACCACACAGGTTTACACCACCTAGCTTATGTAAACAAGTAGAACAAGTCTGTCATGCATGCTGATCGTTAAACGGGCGGTATCGTCAGACTAGTGACCATACAAGAGCCTCACGATTGGGGCAATTTCAGTTTCCACCTCCTAAATAAAAACATAACTGGGTGGTCGTCTTGATGAACACAGAATGGGGGTGTGGTTTCTCTATGTAAACACAGCTCTGGGGGGGGGGGGAGTGTGTTGTGGGCAGGGTAGACATACATACACACACACAATCACCCTGCCTCTTTTCATTCACAAAGCAAGGACTCAGCACATGCCAGCCATGGCTTCCTCCTGCAAAATAAAATTCCGGACATGCCACTAAGCTCATGGTCAATCCCTGATGGTGTATACGATCAGGGGTGGAATGCCTGACCCCCCCCACACACACAGAAATGTTCCAGTGTTCATCGGGGATGAAAACAACCATTGGGTTTAAACCCACCCAGACAATTCCTCTCTTCCGTCAATGCATTCTGGGGTCCTTTTGTTTTTCCATCGGATCCGAAATCAATTGACAACCTATAAAAGGAACCATAGAATTCAGTCCCAGGATGAAAATGATACTGCAGTAGGTGGCAGGATACTGTGTGTGAATGGTAGAGGTCCTTGCTTGCAGACATATTCGTATTTAGAAATGTCCTCGTCCGTAGTATTAATCGAAATATGATAAAGCTGTAGCCTTACTGACAGGAAGTCTACTGTACCTGTAGTATAGGATACCTATAGTAAATCAGCTATATAATAGGGGTCTATAGCCATCCCTGTTATGAAATCCTGCATGACTTGACATAAGCCTATAAATAACTGAGTCAATTGTCCTAAATATATGTATTTTATACTGAAGCATTGGATGCGATGATGCCCGATTGCAATAATTTGTCTTCCAATCATCTTTTTCTCTCAGTTCTTCACAGATGGAATCACCAATAAGTTGCTGGGCTGCTACGTGGGCGGGGTCATGCAGGATGTGGTCCTGGTGCGTATCTATGGCAACAAGACAGAGCTGTTTGTGGACCGGGAGAACGAGGTGAAGAGTTTCCGGACGCTCCACGCACACCGCTGCGCCCCTCGTCTCTACTGTACCTTCAACAACGGCCTCTGCTATGAGTTCCTACAGGGCCAGGCGCTGGAACCCGAACACATCCGCAGTCTGCCCACATCCAGGTACAGCGACAGATAGCCCACCGCGCTGAGTACAACCCCCCCTTAGGTTTGGATAGAAAAGAGTAGAAACTCTGAGCTATCCTACCAGGCCCTAATCGTAGAAGAACTACTCCCACATAAAACAGGCAGTGCTCTACGTACCTTTTGAATTCATGTTCAGGTGAAACCACAGTACACCTGCACTTTACACGTTCCATAATCTTCGGCATTGTCATGTAAGGTGTGGTGCTTCTGTGAACCTAATATATGGGTGAGTCCGCATGGTAAGGTAATGTGACTTGTTCCCTTGAGGAACATCACTAACAGTGGAAACATGGGCCATAGATAGATAGCTACAGGTCAGGAGTGTGATTGACAGCTCATCCTGGCTCTGGTTACAGAACCATTCTTTAGCTAAAGCCCAACCGCTCCAGGGCTATGCATTCAGTTCACAAGTGTCCAATATCGGGTACACCGAAGTACATAGACAAATATAGCCTCACCCGTAGGTGTGAACTCACCTTAAGCTTAGTGAGTTGGCAGTCTTGGGTTTCTCCTATGACCCGACTTTCATTAAATGCTGGGATTCTTTACAAATATGGCCTCTAGTGTATAGGCTAGTACTGAAGTAAGAGTTTTACGGTCTTGGCCTCAAGAATTGGTCCCTCTTCTCAAAACCCCCTATCGCCGACTCACATGGCTTCCACCACCCTACAGGCTCATCGCGAGGCAGCTGGCTAAGTACCATGCCATCCATGCTCACAACGGATGGGTGCCCCAGTCAGACCTGTGGCTGACAATGGGCAAGTACTTCGCCCTGGTGCCCAAGTTCTTCCAAGACCCAGAGATGAACATGAGGTGAGTGGTGTAGATAAGGAAATGAACTGGGTCCCAATATCCAGACCTGCATGGTACGGGGGTATGAAGGCCTGTGTTGGCGTATTCATGCCATGCACACTGAATAGTATTCTAGTTGAGCTATCGGGACATAGTTGAGGTCTATATAGGAGGACTGCGTTATCTTTGTCGGGACACCTGAAATCTGGAGGTTTCTCATCAATACCTTTTTTAAGGGTATAAAACTGTTATTATTGATGCTTGAATATTTTGCCTCCAACTATTTCCTACATTATGACTCATTAACATGGCCAGGAGTTTTTCTAAGTAAGGTCTGTTTACATAGTGATGAGGAAACTCCCTGGGGCTCTAGTTTGGAACTTTCCACCAGGAAGCTCTTGAATGGAACACTAGAGTTATGCGAGAGATGCTTGTCCTTTGACCTCTGGCATGCCTGAGCGATTGCACAGTGAGTGTCTTCCATTCCTCACATTGCTTCACCAGGTGTGTTTACCTGAAGAGTACGAGCCCCCCTGTCACTCAAACCACACCCACTATTCAGGAACAATATGTACCGTTGCCTAGTTAAATAAAAAATACTGTACAGTTTTAGTTTGGGATGTTGACCGTTTTAATAAAGTCATGTGGATTGGAGATTAATGAACTATTCTTGCCGTTTCAAGCCTTTTACAAGACTCCTCTATGCAGTCATAGTTTATTGATCTGAGATTACATGTTGATGAGTTTACTCTTGACTGATGTCAGTTTTCTAGCAGATTCCAACCCTCTTCTTTTATTATTTCGATATGGAACAGTATTGCGCAACACCTCTACTTCTTTCCCTGTGTACTTTGGTAATCTCTCTTTCTCTCTTCCCCCCCCTGTCTCTCTGCCTCTTTCGCTCTCTTTCCTTTCTACCTCCACCCTCTCCCTCCTTCCCCAGGTTAAACAGTGAGGTGCCTAGTCGAAGGCGACTGAGGGAAGAGATGGTGTGGATGAAGCAGAGTCTGTCTGTGCTGGGCTCTCCTGTAGTCCTCTGCCACAATGACCTGCTGTGTAAGAACATAATCTATAATCAGCAAGGAGGTGAGTTTCACCCTGCATGCCCAAACATACTGCACTGCACCTAGCCACTATTGCACTGTCCACCACTACCCAGTCACAGGTAGGCCTGATTTCATATACTGCACCAGAGTTTGGGGTCAATTCCATTTTTTAAATTCAGTCGATTCAGGAAGTCGACTGAAATTCCAATTCTGATTTTCCACATTGAAGACAAATGAGGAGAAATTGAATTTTAGTTTAGTTCTGGAGTTAAAAGATTTGAGGCACTGCACTCCTGCTCTGCACGGCATTCTCCCAGTCACAAGCCACAAACCACAGGAAGGACTGACCATAGTGTTCAGTAGGATAACATTTTGAGAGAACATTCTGAAACAGAGGAGGTATGAAGTATCCAAACTTGTTAAATTGGCTTATTTTGGTTTGTTTCAAAGTGTTTTCTCCTGTTTTGCTCAACTGAACAGGGCCCTGGCTTTAGTGCATCTTGTGTAGCCAACTACCATCACAGAGCCAACAGGCTTTGCCCATCATGGTCATGCTAGCTAAGGGTGGGAAGGGAGGGAGCTCCGTAGCCCATTTACATTTTTATCAATACATGTTTTTATTTGTGGTTCTTTGGGAATGCTGTTTTGTTTGTGTTGTGAATGCCTTCGGTACTAACGGCCGCCCGTGTACAAAGAGGATGCAAGTAGAAATGGTCTCAGACCAGACTGTACCCGCCAGGTGGCCAATGGTTGCAGAGGGAGTGGCGGGGTGCTTTTACCGGAGGGTGGTGGAGGAGAGCATTCTTACCTGAGGCTAAGGTGGGGGAGAGGGATTCAGCTGGTTTTTACCTGAGAAAACATGGGAATGGGGGAGAGCGCTGTCTACCCCTTCGCTGATCTGTTCGGTGAGGGGGCGGGATGATCTCACAGCTCGTGTCCAGCTTTTCTCTCCTAAGAGTGACAGGAGGGAGCGGCTGGCCAGCCAGAGGGAGGGTTGACGGACCCAGTTCAGAACACACCACTGTTCTACGCCTCAGCTCAGAGCAGCAGTAGGGCCTATCTCACTCATTTCACTCAGACAGTGACTGACCGCTCTGTGTTAGCTAGCTCAGTGCACCATTTGCTCTTAGTACTTTCACTCCGTGACTGATGGCCCTTGCAGTGCTAGGTCTTTACCATACTGTTATCCAACCCAGTGCTAGGTCTTTACCATACTGTTATCCAACCCAGTGCTAGCTATTTAACATACTGTTATCCAACCCAGTGCTAGGTCTTTACCATACTGTTATCCAACCCAGTGCTAGGTCTTTACCATACTGTTATCCAACCCAGTGCTAGGTCTTTACCATACTGTTATCCAACCCAGTGCTAGCTATTTAACATACTGTTATCCAACCCAGTGCTAGGTCTTTACCATACTGTTATCCAACCCAGTGCTAGGTCTTTACCATACTGTTATCCAACCCAGTGCTAGGTCTTTACCATACTGTTATCCAACCCAGTGCTAGCTCTTTACCATACTGTTATCCAACCCAGTGCTAGCTCTTTACCATACTGTTATCCAACCCAGTGCTAGCTCTTTACCATACTGTTAACCAACCCAGTGCTAGACCACAGCTGGCTTACTTGGTGACAGGGTAGCTCTTTTCTGTTTTATGAGAGGGAGGAGAGGGAAACCTCAAGCTTTGGCAATAACAAAAAAGAATCGCTGATAACATAACTAACTACAGTTAAAGTGTAGGCAGAGCACACATAGCTTTTTCAACCACAGTCTCTCAGCGAGTATTTTAGTATGGTCTCTCTGTGAGAGAGAAGCCTCTTCCTTCCAACAATAACAAAGCAATTTACCCTCTGAAACTGACTAAATTGAAAGATTAGGGAAACTTTAAACTGATTTAAGATGTTTACAAGAGTCGTTTCAGTTCACCCAATAAGAGAGCAGGGTTGTTTGTCTCATTAATCTGAAAAACAGTGTCCTCCTTTTTTTTCTTCTTCCCCCCCAAGGCCTCATCCCTCTGTTTATCTTTCTGCTCTCAGTCAAGTCAGGTGATGAAGGGAGAGAAGTAGTCAAATTCTGCCCCAAGTCCCTGAGACTCAAACCCGTGCTGCTTAGTTTACAACAGGAAGCCACTCAATTATCTCATTTACATAGGAGCAGGGAGGTGTCGTGCCATTAGGTCCCATGTGGACCAATCAGAGTGTAACTTTGAAGGGGGCCTGTTCCGAAAAGGGGGAAGTGTGAGAGACCAAAGGAGAGGAGAGAAGTGGCAGTTTCTGCAGTTTGTGTGACCGTGGTTGTGTGTGTGAATGCGAGAGAGTGTGTCTGTGTCTGTGTGTGTGTGATGGATGTGAGTTTGCCCAAACCTTTTCGTCTGCTGTACAGGGCTACTAGCCACTGACTGGAGGTGTTCTGTTGTGTCCTGCTAGGACCGCCCGGCGTCCGGTAACCATCTCACGTGTCTTCACTCAGTCAACCTCAGAAACACACACCAAAACACTCATACACACACTGTATGTGGAACTGTACTGTGACAAACACATTTGTAATTTAGGGTGCTTCAACAAGCACTCTTGAATATGACCTGCATAGTAAATTAAATGATTAAATGATAAAGACCCAAAAGCATTTGACTGGGCATTTTTGTTGTCAGGGAGAGAGCTAAAACAGCTCTTTCAAGTTAGATTTTGGGGGTAAGGCTTTGCATGTTGACATCACCTCGGGCACTGTTTCTTCGCTAGAGGGCAGTGTTGCATCTCTTTACCTCCCAACACCACATTCCTTCTGCATGGTGCGTCTTTTTCCATCTTTCCACCACAATCACTTCCTCAACACATGACCTTTTACCAAACCAAAGTTCCACAACGGCATATGAACCAATCTAGCCCAATATAAACTTGCCGTGGAAAGTAATATAGATTTCTTAACTTTTTTTTAAATTACGCATTTCGACTCCTTTTCATATTCCTCTGTGTATTTATTTCCAACACTAACCGAACAACAACTAAACATTGTAAAAATGATGCATTATTCCTCTGTGTAGAATGGCATCTGTGAGCTAATTTGTTTGCGAAGCCAATCAGGAGATTTCCTGGAAAAAGTTGATAACTGACTATGTCTTCTGAATTGGATAATCCAATCCATTTTTCAATCACATTACTGGTTCCTGTAGCCTACGTTGGAATTGTGATCTCCCCCACTCTTATATATAATGGCAGAAAAAATGGAAGTGAAACCGAGAAGGAGAACATAAAATCAATTATATTTTGAAAATATCAGTTCAACTTTTTCCAGAGCACGTTGAAATTCAAACTGGGTGGAAGCTGGTCCTACTTCTGAATGTTATTTTTTTGTTTTGTTAGCTAACTCCTCTGACTGTTATATAACATGACAACCACTGTCATGACCACGCCTGTCAGAGGAATCAGCTAAAGCACATTTACCTGTTTTGGACCAGGCGAACTGCATGTCTGCATCAATTAGGCCTATATGTCTGTCTGTCTGCCCACTTTCTATGTATCTGCATTTTTATCAACTTCCTTGTCTTTGTTATTTTCACTTCCCTTCAAAATGCAAACTCTTACTCCTCAACCCCAGAGGCCTACGGTATTTACAGTAGGCTGTCAGTGAGGCATCAGAACCACTTAGACTAGAGAGAGGGATGATAATGGGTTAATAATGCACAGCTTTATCATTTCTAATGTGACGGGTCTCTGTCCTGTACTAAACAAACCTTCCTCTCTGCTCCTTTCAGAAAATGTCAAGTTCATTGACTACGAATACGCTGGGTACAATTACCAAGCCTATGACATTGGGAACCACTTCAATGAATTTGCAGGTGAGTGTGTGTTTTGGGTCACGTTGCCAAGTGCGAATGCTCATTGGTCATTTTACTAAGTGCTGCTTGTACAGTATCTGTTGTGGTCCACTGTAGCTCAGTTGCTAAAGCATGGCACTTGCAATGCTAGGATAGTGGGTTCAATTCCAAGGGCCAGTCGTAAAATGTGCACTCGTGACTGCTTTGGATAAAACCATCTGCTAAATCACTATTATATTATTATGGTCATTGTTCTAAGCATTTGTGTGTTTGACCTTTTACTTAGCGTGCGTGTGTGTGTCCTGTGTAGGTCTGAATGAGGTGGACTACAGCCACTACCCAGAGCGGAGTTTGCAGCTGCAGTGGCTGCGCTCCTACTTGGAGGCCTATAAGGAACACAAAGGTCAAGGGTCAGAGGTCACTGAGACAGAGGTGGAGGTGCTCTACGTACAGGTCAACCGCTTCTCCCTGGTGAGTTCACTTCTCCTTTTTTTTTTGTGTAGTTGATTTGTGTTTTCCACCCAAGACTAAGTTGGCGAACCTTCGTACATTTGTCACATTTTTATTTGAGTTTTGTTTACAAGATGAAGTATTAGACTGATGTTTAGTGAGACTTTGTCACCGGGAAATCAGCCAGTAACATTCCTAGGTAAAGTTGAAAGGCTCTTTTTGAAGCTTTTCAACAAGGAAATCTTCAATGCCAGTCATCTCCGTCTGTTTGATGTTCTCAGTTCACTGCTCTGCCCTTCAACTTCCCTCTTTCTTCATCCCCTCCGCTCTTCTCCGCTCACTTCTTTCAGAGAAACACAATGACACAACACAAATCAATTGCACAAGGATGTGTGTGTTCGGGCCAATCGCTCAAGGTTAATTGGTTGGGCCTTTAATCAATGGTTAGGGTAGTGTAGTCTATTGTGTTGAACTGTCTCCTCTGGTACCTAAGCAGAGATTGTTGTTTCCCTGAACACATAGACACATCTAGAAGGTATGTCCCCTGGGAATTGAAAGGCAGAGGAGAACTTTGAAAGAAACACATAGTAGACCTGCAAATGAGAGACAAATGAAGCAGGATAAATGGCTTTGTAAATATTTCTAATTGACTGTTAGCTGTGCAACGGAAGTGCAGCACTGCTAATTTACCAGTGTACTTTACACGACAGCTTAGCTGAAGAATGTCCCAAAGCCTTTGAATAGCAATAGATCAAAGGAGGGACCATACTAGATCGACTTTTTTCTACAATCTCACATAGAGAGAAGTGACCTTGGAAACGTGTGGAAAACGAATGAGAAGAGTTAATTAAGCCTTGTTATGGACAATAGAGTCCCTGGGGGTATTATCCATACGTTAGCTATACATGGGGGTAGGGCCGCAAATCCATAGGCTAAACAAACAGCAAAAGAAGCTTGCTGTTCCGGTTTGGAAGTAGGGAGACTCAATAGCATGCTCCTTAGAGATTTCCAGGACGATCCTAGAATTCTGATTTTGCACAGTCAACAGTAGCACCCCCCTGGGCGACTATCCCAACTCCACCTGAGACTGAGGCCCTACCTCCTCCTTTGGTAACTACACGTGTGTTTACTGTAGATAGAAGTGGTAGCCTTGGTTTCCGCGGTAGACAACGCCTTTGTTGGTTGTTACTATGGGCTTTGTCATGTTTGCTGTGACAATGGTGTTAAAGATTTCCGTTCTAGTCAGGACTATGAACACTGACCTACATTCAATAACATGACTATCCCCCATTCTTTTCCCCCTCTCTCCAGGCATCTCATTTCTTCTGGGGCCTATGGGCTCTGATTCAGGCCGAGTTCTCCACCATTGATTTTGACTTCCTGGGGTAAGTGGCTTCAGAAATTTAGGTTTAGATCCAGAGTCGAGAGCTTGGCACTATAAGGTTCTGTCTGCCAAAATATGCTTTTGAGATAATTGGCTGTGTAGTTCCGAACCCTCATTAGTTTGAATGGTGTCAGCAATTTTTCTGTTGTATTAATTTCAACTTGCATTGGGGTATTTAGAGTACTATATAGGTAGAGAACATTGACCAGAACAAGGCTTTGTCCGAAATGCAGATGGAATGTTATAGTCCCAAGCTCTCAAAGACATGACATTACAGCCCTAGCAGATATAACATATTCATAGTTTCTGTAATAATGTTATGTTGAGTGCTTTGTTTCACTCTGAATGACCTTCTGATGTTATGCCCTTACGTAGCATCTTGTTTTCTTATGATATTTAAAAATATATATATATTTCACCTTTTATTTAAATAGGCCATGGTGGCGAAGTAATTACAATATAGCAATTAAACACTGGAATGGTAGATGTGCCGAAGATTAATGTTCAAGTAGAGATACTGGGGTGCGAAGGAGCAAGATAGATAAATAAATAAATACAGTATAGGGATGAGGTAGGTAGCTAGATGGGCTGTTTACAGGTGGGCTATGTACAGGCTATGTATATTGTCACTGACTTGATATTGTGTTACTAAAGTTGACGTACATTGGCTCGCTCGTTTCAGATACGCAGTCCTTCGCTTCAGCCAGTATTTCAAGATGAAGCCAGAGGTTGGAGCGCTGAACTTTCCAGAATAAAAGTCCTCCTCCCTATCTGGTCCTCATGTCCACCGTAGAGTGCCCTCTAGGGGGTGTCGGGAAAGAAGACCCGGAGAGAGCCTAGTCCACACTTCCTGTGGATTTAATTCGGCACTCACTAGAGACTCATAGAACCCTATGGGAACTTGTAGAACTATATTAGAACTCCTAGAACCCTATGGGAGCTTATAGAACTATATGATAACTCATAGAACCCTTTGAGAACTCCTAGCTGTTAGAAACCATGACTCACCATCCATTGACACTCCACAGGGCCAATTCCATAGCATCACTGCTACAGACAGATCCCTACCTAGCTCGCTATAGAAGCCTAAAACCATGCACTTCTTCATAAAGACCTAAGTCTTTAAGACCCAGCCCTACAAAATGTCAAAATATGCAAAGGGGACAAAAGAGCACTATCATGGCCTTTTTGTTGTTGTTTAAGAACAACCAAATGAAAAACGGTGTCACGTAAAATATGGTGAATTCAAGTGTGACATTCCAGTAGCATCTCTCACCCCAGTCTGTGCCCGTCCACAGGGGTAACTCACAACAGGGGAGACCTGGACCAACTCTGTAACTTGTCTCCTGTGTTGTGCTGCTGACTGACTGGGAATATTAGTGTGTGTGGGCTCACTCCGAGCCATTCCTATTGGATATATACATCTCTTGTCTGGGCTCGCTGGTCCACTGATTATTTAGTCACCGGTATAGCTGTTGGTTTAATGGTAGGTTATATAGTAAGTTACCAATATGTGTTGGTGCACTTGGTATAGTCACCAATATTATATATTTGTTGGTTAAATGGTTAGACTCACTTACGTACTGTCTCCTAGGTAACAAACAGGAGTGCATCCATCTTGTTTACATTCTGTTCCCCTGACTGAAACGACGTCCACTTCCCTACCGTGACTAGGCTGTAGTTTGATTCATGGGAAATGTGTCATGATGACGGCCAGGAATATTTCCTGACCATTTCCTGGTGAAACTCTGACCAGGAGAAACTCTGGGCCTTCTGGTCTGGAAACCCTCCAAGCCCAAGTCATGACTGTTATGTTCACTGTATTATAAGTCATTTAGATTCACTTTCTGTTTTATCATGTAACCCCATGGGGCAGTTGTATTTGGCCTAATCCTGGACTAAAAGGCACTTTCAATGGAGAGTTGATGTTCAATGGTGTCACCTTTGGAAGTGATTTTTAGTCCAGGAGTATAGGCTTAAGCTGGTATATTGTTGCCTGGCTACCCATCCACATCACTCCGGCCAACTGAAGTTTCTTCTCCACAATGAGTCTGGATTTGCCTCCCTCCCTGATGATTTCTAGAATGTGAACACATTCTGAGCGTTCCGATTGGTCCCAGAGTCGGGCCACATCCGGGCCTACATGGATGACATTATCAACTTTGATACTCTGGTTAGATTCTGTTAGACCATCCAATCGCTGTTGAATTTGTTTTGTACAATGCCCCTCGTTTTGAAGTCACACAAACAACTTCTAGGATGGCAGTTTCAGACCATGTATGTAGGGATCGATAGAGCAGCGGAATTAAATTCAGGGTGAGTCGTCTGACAAGGTTTATAGTGCAACTCTCTGTGAGACAACTGAGGTAAGACCTATGATTGGAGGACCAATGGCTTTGGTAGGGAGTGTCTTTGAAAGATGCATCTTTAACTGAAAGATTCTGACAGTATAGTAGTTCATGTCTTCATCTGTTTATAATGTATGCGCTGCTTGGCTCTAGAAGTTCTTTACGACAAAAAGTTCCATCTAATAGGTAAAAACCAACCTACACCAAAGTGCTGGTCTTTTTTGCTTGTACATAATTGCACATTGTATTTTTCCATTTAGAAATAATACTATTGATAATGTACAATATTGACTTTTTAAAGTGCAGTTTTATACCTATTTAAGTGATCATCTGTTTTCTGACTGGGAGGTCTTGGAGTATGTTAGGAGTGTGTTAAAACAGATTCAACGTTGGTCAGGTCTGTGCTGTCACTGCACAGACGCCGGGATGAAGTGACCTCTTGATAAGGCTGCTGAAATAGCACCCTATTCCCTACATAGTGCACTACTTTTTGACGTGGGGCGCTGGTCAACAGTGGTGCAGTGTATAGGGGGCTATTTCGAATGAAGACGGACTGTATTTTCCATTCATACTCGGCACTTCCATGCCAACGGTATCAGTCTGCAGACTTGCAGCCGTGGTCCTATGGGGTTGCTAGCACCTGTGAGAACCGCATTTCAAGGCACCTTTTCAGGGAGCGGCTGCGAGTCTATAGACCGATGCCGCCCTATACCCTACGCTCCTGACCTGTGCAGCCCTCTCTACATGTTAAGGGAACCCCGTCGACTATAGCGAAGGAACCACCAACTGGGAAGTCAGCCAGGCGTTACGGTATATGCCTGTCTTAACTCTGTGTTCTCTTTTTGTTTTGAGCATGCCTTTTTTATTTTGATGTGGCTTTGTTTTAATGATAATCAACATGTCTGTTTTCTGGGTTTATGACTGCAGTGTCTGAGATGGTAGGTGTATGTTCCCTCACCGGGAAATGGAGGACGGGTCAGAAATCGATTGTTGTTCAGATCCTAACTTGAGAGATGTTGTGCGTTTTAAGTTACTCAGCTTTTGTGAAAGTTCTCTACTGTCATCTGTGCATGGATTTATGAAAAGGTTTGTTTTACACTTGACTCAAGTTAGGGTTGCGTTTGTGTGTTGTCCTTATCTGCAGACCTTGCCATTTTTTTTAACCACACAGGGTGCACAAATAGTGCGGAAATATACTGTCAAATTGTACAGCTGTAGCTTACACACGTGCGCTATAATGTTAAAACGGAATCATAAGAACACTTCGTAACGCAAGTCTGTTTCCCTGTAGAGTTTCATTCTGAAATGAACACAAGACCACTAAAAAAAAACATTTCTAAAAAAAAATATACTTTCAGCTTACTCAATACTGGTCTACTTCTTTGAAGTTTGTATAAATGCTTTACTCATTTCTTCTCTGGCATTTGTAGCATATGTGTATATGTACATTTCAAAATCAAATGTAATATCTCTGCTTGAACTGTCAAATGTGAATGACTGTACATAGAAAAAAAAACTAAACATTGCTCTTAACATCAAGTAGTCTTTTGTTTAACTGTGAAATAATCTTAACTTTTGAATACTGTACACAAGTGCTGTGAAAGGAGATTAAAGTATATTAGCCGGTCCTGTTTCTTTTTTATATGCACCTCTGGTAATATTTAGTCTGTTCGATTACTCCAAGCTGGAAGTATTTGCCTGTTAATTACAGATCTACCACAAGGTTACCAGGAGATGGCGCCAAACATGAAATGAAAGGCTAAGCGCTGTTGCATTTGTACAGGTAACTGCAAAAAATAAAAACACTCGTAAATGAGGGATATAAAGTGTGGCTCAGTTGGAAGAACATGGCGCTTGCAGCACTCGGATGGTGGGTTCCCACGGGGGATCAGTATGAAAAATGGATGCGCTCACTACTTTAAGTTGCTCTGGATAAGTGTCTGCTAACTGATAAGACAATGTTAAAATACAATGTATATACAGTGCCTTGCGAAAGTATTCGGCCCCCTTGAACTTTGCGACCTTTTGCCACATTTCAGGCTTCAAACAAAGATATAAAACATTTTTTTTGTGAAGAATCAACAACAAGTGGGACACAATCATGAAGTGGAACGACATTTATTGGATATTTCAAACTTTTTTAACAAATCAAAAACTGAAAAATTGGGCGTGCAAAATTATTCAGCCCCCTTAAGTTAATACTTTGTAGCGCCACCTTTTGCTGCGATTACAGCTGTAAGTCGCTTGGGGTATGTCTCTATCAGTTTTGCACATCGAGAGACTGACATTTTTTCCCATTCCTCCTTGCAAAACAGCTCGAGCTCAGTGAGGTTGGATGGAGAGCATTTGTGAACAGCAGTTTTCAGTTCTTTCCACAGATTCTCGATTGAATTCAGGTCTGGACTTTGACTTGGCCATTCTAACACCTGGATATGTTTATTTTTGAACCATTCCATTGTAGATTTTGCTTTATGTTTTGGATCATTGTCTTGTTGGAAGACAAATCTCCGTCCCAGTCTCAGGTCTTTTGCAGACTCCATCAGGTCTTCTTCCAGAATGGTCCTGTATTTGGCTCCATCCATCTTCCCATCAATTTTAACCATCTTCCCTGTCCCTGCTGAAGAAAAGCAGGCCCAAACCATGATGCTGCCACCACCATGTTTGACAGTGGGGATGGTGTGTTCAGCTGTGTTGCTTTTACGCCAAACATAACGTTTTGCATTGTTGCCAAAAAGTTCCATTTTGGTTTCATCTGACCGAGCACCTTCTTCCAGATGTTTGGTGTGTCTCCCAGGTGGCTTGTGGCAAACTTTAAACAACACTTTTTATGGATATCTTTAAGAAATGGCTTTCTTCTTGCCACTCTTCCATAAAGGCCAGATTTGTGCAATATACGACTGATTGTTGTCCTATGGACAGAGTCTCCCACCTCAGCTGTAGATCTCTGCAGTTCATCCAGAGTGATCATGGGCCTCTTGGCTGCATCTCTGATCAGTCTTCTCCTTGTATGAGCTGAAAGTTTAGAGGGACGGCCAGGTCTTGGTAGATTTGCAGTGGTCTGATACTCCTTCTATTTCAATATTATCGCTTGCACAGTGCTCCTTGGGATGTTTAAAGCTTGGGAAATCTTTTTGTATCCAAATCCGGCTTTAAACTTCTTCACAACAGTATCTCGCACCTGCCTGGTGTGTTCCTTGTTCTTCATGATGCTCTCTGCGCTTTTAACGGACCTCTGAGACTATCACAGTGCAGGTGCATTTATACGGAGACTTGATTACACACAGGTGGATTGTATTTATCATCATTAGTCATTTAGGTCAACATTGGATCATTCAGAGATCCTCACTGAACTTCTGGAGAGAGTTTGCTGCACTGAAAGTAAAGGGGCTGAATAATTTTGCACGCCCAATTTTTCAGTTTTTGATTTGTTAAGAAAGCTTGAAAAATCCAATAAATGTCGTTCCACTTCATGATTGTGTCCCACTTGTTGTTGATTCTTCACAAAAAAATACAGTTTTATATCTTTATGTTTGAAGCCTGAAATATGGCAAAAGGTTGCAAAGTTCAAGGGAGCCGAATACTTTCGCAAGGCACTGTAGAAAACAGGTGTGGTTCCTGAGGTAAATGAGCAATCAACATCCCATGTTTAAGAATGCCCAGTTATTATTTTGGCTACCGTGGCTTGAAGAAGAAATCTCATTGACTTTAAATGAGGGGTTGTGTGTGTGTCACCAGATCTCAGCCCAATTGAACATTTTAACACAGCGATTCTGGAGCGGCGCCTGGGCCATTTTCCACCATCAACAAACCTCAAAATTGAATTTTTCGTAGTCTTTTTGTAGAATCTCTGCCAAGGCGCGTTGACGCTGTTCTGGCAACTCATGGTGGCCCAACGCCCTATTGCTTCTTCTCTTTTGGCAGTTGCCTGTATTTAGTTGCTCTGTACAAGTGGATGGTGCTCATTTGAATGAACAATCCATCATGTGAGTTTGTGTACATGGTCCCTCGGTCCTTGACGCAAAAGCAGTTGCTCCAGCTCTTGTCTAATTTACACGTTCATTGTGGATTCAATATCTGCTAGTCAATGTGTTCTCATTTCACACAAAAGGTCAACGTACAAGAACCACTTCCAACTGGAACAATCTTGGAGAGTGTGCAATGCAATGCCAGAAGTCATCCCAGTGCAATTAAACAGACAAACACTCAGGCCTACAGTACAAGTGTGTAAATATGTCAAACATGTTATATATATATATATATATATATATATACACACATACACACACAAAGGTGATTTAGTATAATAACACAATGTAATGTACTGCAATACCAATAAAATGTGCTGATATAAAAGACACCAGTTTGATGAAAGTCTGTATTGAAGTACTGAAAGAGTACACCAAAGCTGAAGTGCACATGGGATAATCTAGTGACACTTCTGTATTTCATACTATTTGCAAGTAGCTCTCCATGTCTCTACGTTGTAAGTGTATATAAGACATCTCTAATAATGTCTTACAACTACACCTAGTATACTTTAAGTGGGGTCATTTTAGCACATAGAAGTACAATTTGTTGATTTTATAGTACTATAAGGAACTTCAGTTTATTTAGCACAAGTAAAGTTGGTCCAAAATAACAAAACAAAAAACATTTTCTCCTTATGGCAGCCCTCAAGTCACATCGTGGTCCCGGGGAACATCCATGAGACTCATCCTGAAAAGAATATGGTAAAACACCTCAATGTCAGGCTGTACAAGCAGATAAATGAAACGAGTGAAAAAAGCATATATTGGTTTGGGACTGATAAGGTTCATTTACATGTCTCCTTCATATTGAAAAATGTGTTGTTCCCCAACCGTGGTCCCAGGAAACTAGTATAACCATCTCTGGAAAGCCAAGGGTGGGGTTGGTATTAGACTGTGGACATCCACTAGTGCAGCAATATAATCAAATTCATAGTATTTGTAGTGGTGATGTAGACAACCTATACGTATCAGTCACGGAATCCCTTGTGGGTCCAGTTGATTTGGTTTCCCAGTTGAGGGGTTTTCCCCAAAATGTAAATAAAAGCCCAACTCAAAAAGTTGCCTAGGCACTTGATTTTAAAGTCCCAGGAACATCTGAGGAGGCACAATATGAAAGAGTGGGTCAACAACCTAAATAAGGCTGGTGAAGCATAACAACTAAATAAAAACATCCCTTAACATATTACATTTTATTATTAACTGTAACAGTTAAAGACTGTACTTTATAAAAACAGGATTTCAAGCAATACATCATTATTCAAATAGATTTATGACCAGAAAAACATGGTTTGTCTGGGGATGAATGACAATGTATTATTGCTACAGCCTGATTGATGTAATACTGATTGTTGCTAATAGTATTACATCACTCAGGCTGTGGCAATAATGCATGCTTTAAATATAGCCTCCAATTAGCACATTGAGTATACATTTGGGCTACATTTACAATAGGGATATACTTGACATTGGCCAGAACACAGTCATACATTACTTACTTTCTATACAAGCATTTGTAGGACTCTGTTGAACTGGTTGGGTAGGTGGAAAGAGGCCTAATGAATGCAGGTGAGCACCCTTTACTGCCTCTTTCCAGGTGGTCATTATTGGGTTTTTGATTACGTTTGATGAAGGTGTGTGGCGGCCAATAAGGGGCGTGCTCCCCTCCACGGAAGGGGGATGTTAGAGTTTTCTATAGTACCTGTAAGACATTATTTGAGCTGTACTCTCTAAATAGACAATAAGAGCAGCATAGAAGAACTGACTTGAAGTAGACTATTGCCGTGCATGGTTTTGATGGGACAATAGTAGATAGGTAATGTCTGTGGCTTCATAAGCATTATGCTTTATGAGCATTGTATGTGTCACGGTGAGGGCTGCTACATGCTACATGACTGAGCAGCAGCAGTAGCAGTGAATCAAAACAGACACACCAGTGGAGAACAATGCCTGGAGCCTTATAGGGGAGAAGAGAAGGGGGTCAGAGCGTTCATTCATCTTGATTATCTCTTCCAACCTAATTACAAGCCCAGGAAACAGTAATTAGCACAAGACTCACCTCATTAATCAACTAAAGCCTTCACACTATTTATATCTGATTAATGGCTGCTTAAATATTGTCCCAAATGGCACCCTGTTCCCAACCTAGTGCACTACTTTTGACCATAACCCATAGGTAGTGCACTACGAGGTGACCATAGTAGTGTTACACAGAGAATAGGGTGCCATTTGGGACACAGGCCATGAAGTGATATTTATATTTCTGTTAATTGTACACAGCCTGCCTTGTTGCTCCGTGGTTCCAGTGCCTGTCATCAGGCACAGAAACCACATGTTTTCTATTGTTATGCTCATAGTAGTAGACGCTAACTGAGATCAGAGATGACTTAGATTAAAGGTTTGCTACGTATAATTAGACCTTGAATTTGAGTTGAACACTTCACTTACAGCCATTTGCACTTTCCAGCTTCCTCAGTCTCGTGTACAACTCTTGACCCCAGGTCAAATCAAATCAAATTTGATTAGTCACATGCGCCGAACACAACAGGTGAAATGCTACCTTACAGTGAAATGCTTACTTATGAGCCCCTAACCAACAATGCAGTTTTAAAAAAAAATGGATAAGAATAAGAAAAAAAGAAAACAAGTAATTAAAGAGCAGCAGTAAAATAACAATAGCGAGACTATATACAGGGGGATACCGGTTCAAAGTCAATGTGTGGGGGTACCGGTAAGTTGAGGTAATATGTACATGTAGATAGAGTTATTAAAGTGACTATGCATAGATAATAACAACAGAGTAGCAGTGTTGTAAAGGGGGGGGGGATGCAAATAGTCTGGGTAGCCATTTGTTTAGGTGTTCAGGAGTCCTATGGCTTGGGTGTAGAAGCTGTTTAGACGCCTCTTGGACCTAGACTTGGCACTCCTGTACCACTTACCGTGCGGTAGCAGGGAGAACAGTCTATGACTAGGGTGACTGGAGTCTTTGACAATCTGACACCGCCTGGTATAGAGGTCCTGGATGGCAGGAAGCTTGGATCAGTGATGTACTGGCCGTTCGCACTAATCACTGTAGTGCCTTGCGGTCGGAGGCCGAGCAGTTGCCATAACAGGCTGTGATGCAACCAGTCCTCTCGGTGGTGCAGCTGTAGAACCTTTTGAGGATCTGAGGAACCATGCCAAATCTTTTCAGTCTCTTGAGGGGGAATATGTTTTGTCGTGCCCTCTTCACGACTGTCTTGGTGTGCTTGGACCATGTTAGTTTGTTGGTGATGTGGACACCAAGGAACTTGAAGCTCTCAACCTGCTCCACTGCAGCCCCATCAATGAGAATGGGAGTGTGCTTGGTCCTCTTTTTCCTGTAGTTCACAATCGTCTCCTTTGTCTTGATCACGTTGAGGGAGAGGTTGTTGTCCTGGCACCAGATGGTCTGGTCTCTGTACTCATCCCTATAGGCTGTCTCGTCGTTGTTGGTGATCAGGCCTACCACTGTTGTGTCATCTGCAAACTTAATGATGGTGTTGGAGTCGTGCCTGGCCATGCAGTCCCGAGTGAACATTGAGTACAGGAGGAAAGTAAGCACGCACCCCTGAGGGGCCCCTGTGTTGAGAATCAGCGTGGCAGATGTGTTGTTACCTACCCTTACAACCTGGGAGCAGCCCGTCAGGAAGTCCAGGATCCAATTGCAGAGGGAGGGGTTTAGTCCCAGGGTCCTTAGCTTATTGATGAGCTTTGAGACCACTATGGTGTTGACCGCTGAGCTGTAGTCAATGAATAGCATTCTTACATAGGTGTTCCTACTGTCCAGGTGGGAAAGGGCAGTGTGGAGTGCAATAAAGATTGCATCATCTGTGGATCTTTTGGGGCGGTATGCAAATTGGAGAGGGTCTAGGGTTTCTGGGATAATGGTGTTGATGTGAGCCATGACCAGCCTTTTGAAGCACTTTATGGCTACAGATGTGAGTGCTACGGGTTGGTAGTCGTTTAGGCAGGTTACCTTAGTGTTCTTGGCCACAGGCACTATTGAGGTCTACTAAAAACGTTGGTATTACAGACTCGGGCAGAGAGAGGTTGAAAATGTCAGTGAAGACACTTGCCAGTTGGTCAGAGCATGCTCGCAGTACACGTCCTGGTAATCCGTCTGGCCCTGCGGCCTTATGAATGTTGACCTGTTAAAAGCTCTTGCTCACATCAGCTGCGGAGAGCGTGATCACACAGTCTTCCAGAACAGCTGGTGCTCTCATGCATGTTTCAGTGTTATTTGTCTTGAAGCGAAAATATAAGTTGTTTAGCTCATCTGGTATGCTCGTGTCACTGGGCAGCTCTCGGCTGTGCTTCCCCTTGTAGTCTGTAATAGTTTGCCAGCCCTGCCGCGTCCGACAAGCGTCAGAGCCTGTGTGGTACGACTCGATCTTAGTCCTGTATTGACGCTTTGCCTGTTTGATGGTTCGTCGGAGGGCATAGCGGGATTTCTTATACGCTTCCAGGTTAGAGTCCCGCTCCTTGAAAGCGGCAGCTCTAGCCTTTAGCTCAGTGCAGATGTTACCTGTAATCCATGGCTTCTGGTTGTGGTATGTACGTACGGTCACTGTGGGGACGACGTCATCGATGCACTTATTGATGAAGCCATTGATTGATGTGGTGTACTCCTCAATGCCACCGGAGGAATCCCGGGAACATATTCCAGTCTGTGCTAGCAAAACAGTCCTGTAGCTTAGCATCTGCTTCATCTGACCACTTTTTTACTGATCTAGTCACTGGTACTTCCTGCTTTAATTTTTGCTTGTAAGCAGGAATCAGGAGGATAGAAATATGGTCAGATTTGCCAACTGGAGGGCGGGGGAGAGCTTTGTATGCGTCTCTGTGTGTGGAGTATAGGTGATTCAGAGTTTTTTTCCCTCTGGTTGTACATTTAACATGCTGATAGAAATTTGGTAAAACGGATTTAAGTTTCCCTGCATTAAAGTCCCCGGCTACTAGGAGTGTCGCCTCTGGGTGAGCGTTTTCTTGTTTGCTTATGGCAGAATACAGCTCATTCAATGCTGTCTTAGTGCCAACCTCTGACTGTGGTGGTATGAAAACAGCTACGAAAAATACAGACGAAAACTCTCTAGGTAGGCAGTGTGGTCTACAGTTTATCATGAGAAACTCTACCTCAGGCGAGCAATAGCTTGAGACTTCATTAGATATCGTGCACCAGCTGTTATTTACAAAAATCGGCTACGAATTCTCAGAAGGCAGCCCGCCCTCCGGCCCCTTTTTCTCCGCCTCATGCAAATCACAGGGATCTGAGCCTGTTCCAGAGAAAGCAGTATATCGTTCATGTCGGACCTCGTCAGACTCGTTAAAAGAAAAAAAGAATTCTGCCAGTCTGTGGTGAGTAATCGCATTCCTCATGTCCAGAAGATATTTTTGGTCATAAGAGACGGTAGCGGCAAACATTATGTACAAAATAAGTTACAAACAACGCAAATAAACAGACAAAAAAAAACAATCGGTTGCTGTCATTGCTGTAAATATTGCTGTAAACATTGCTGTAAACATTGCTGTTAACATCGTTAGAGTCAACTGACATGGCATTATTCTGCATTTCAGTCATTTCAGAACAATTTACAGAAGCAATTAGGTTTAAGTGCCTTTGCTCAAGTGCACGTCAACAGATTTTGACACCTAGTCGGCTCGGGGACTTAAACCAGCGACCTTTCAGTTACTGGCCCAACGCTCTTAACCGTTAGGCTATCTACAACTGTACATAGATAATACAGTACAGAAGTGTGTCAATCCTCTTTCTGAACAGCATTACAAAGGTGTAACAGCTCATTAGATCTCTATGATCTCTATAACAGAGATTATTTTACATCTGCTAATAGATGGCCGATAACGGAGATTTTATTTTCATCCATGTGGAAAGATTCCACCACAGATCGACAGCCAGTGTGTGTGTGTGTGTGTGTGTGTGTGTGTGTGTGTGTGTGCGTGTGTGTGTGTGTGTGTGAGAGTGAGAAACAGAGGCCACACCATAATGGGAAAGGATCAAAGCGCTAAATGACGGGCTAGAGATACTGAACCAGATTAACATGGCTCTTACAATACCAACAGCTGTTCATAAACTCACACAGCTAAAGATATCGTTTCAGATTATCACTGACGTTACAATACAGGGGGCTTCCGTCTGGAAGGGCTTAATACAATAGAGAGATGGATCGGTGGAGGGATGGAGGAGAGCAGGGGGGAGAATAAAGCGCTACAATAAAAACATGTGTTATCATCACAAAGGGGTTGTCAGCTTCAAACGTCTTACATCCCCTCCGATCCCCTCAGGATCAAACAGGCTTTGCCTCCCAGAGCTGTTACTCTCTCGCCACTTACTCTCTATCTCAATCTCTCTTTCGCTCCCTCGCTCTGTCAGTTTCTCGCATTCACAGACTCTCTCTCTCTCTCTCTCTCTCTCTCTCTTTCTCTCTCTCTTTCTCTCTCTCTCCCTCTCTCACAGGCCTCGGGGGCTAATCTTAACTCCGTTATTCTCGCATCTATTGTGAGAACCACCACTAACAGAGTGTGGTGCTGACACTATTGAGGATGGACGAATAATAAAGTTAAACCCCTTTGTCAGGAGTTTATTTGTCCCTGTTGTGGGATCCATCAACAGCAACATAGCTGTATTGTAAGCCACTCAGCTTGTACTATTACCAGTGTAGCTACATTGTTTAGCCAACAGCGGTTTAGTATTGTATGAATGCATTGTAAGGCCCCTGAGCTGCCTATCACCAATATGAATGCTGCCTCGCAATTACAGTATTAGCAAAAGAACCGCTTGGTGAAATCCGTTACCAGTGACTCTCATATTAGATAAACTTGCTATAATTGTTTTTATTTTTTAATTGTTTTGCTCATGCATATTCGGGGACTAATTTTCCTAGCCACTCAACGCTGAACGCCTCCAGTGTTCTAGTCATCATTAGTAGTGACACACGAATGTGTGTGCGCACACACACATACACACACACCCTGCCCCAAACACACACACACACACTTCCTGTGGAGTGACATATCTCCAGTCCCTGTGAGGACTGAGCAAAAGGGCTGTTGACACAGACTTACGGAGGGGACACTGTGGGGCCTTCTGCTGTGAAACAAATCAGATTGCACCCAACAAGACTACATTAAACACAATCCACATCACAGACGACATGTTCTCTCTGCCCTGTCTGTCTAGACCAAGAGGGCTGTGTGTGTGTGTGTGTGTGTGTGTGTGTGTGTGTGTGTGTGTGTGTGTGTGTGTGTGTGTGTGTGTGTGTGTGTGTGGCCTAGGAGCTGGGATGGTGAGATACGTCAGGAGCTCACAGAAGCATTCTGGCAAAGTGGAGGGGGGCCAAATGGACAGCAGGGCATTGTGGGAGTCGGGGAACAGGAGAATAGGTAGACAGAAGGCAGGAAACAGTTGCTTGATAAAACGCACACACACTCACACTACAGGAGGTTGGTGGCACCTTAATTGGGGAGGACGGGCTCATGGTAATGACTGAAGAGGTATAGGTGGAATGTTATTAAATCCATTCCACCTGGTTTCCATGTGTTTGACGCCATTCCATTTATTCTGTTCCAGTCACTATTATGAGCCTTCTTCCACTCAGCAGCCTCCACTGAAGCACGCGCACACGCGCACACACACACACACACACACACACACACACACACACACACACACACACACACACACACACACACACCCCACACACACCCCACACACACACCACACACACACACACACACACACACAGGCACACAGGCACACACACCACACACACACACACACACACAGGCACACACACACAGTCCCTACCTAAAAGTGATCTCTATAGAAACATTATGCCTCCTGCACCTCATAGCTCATACCGACCGAGTGCACAAGGAATTATTTTTCAACACACAAATTGTACATTTCTCAGTTTTTACGCCAGATGGTAGCAGTGAGCTTTGCAAAATGTTTAGGTCTTATGATTTGGCTGATGTGACTAAACTTGAGATCGATCGATCTTAAGGCAGACCTTAATGAGCACTTATCTAGATACCTCTGAATATTGACGGCATAATATCCCAATCACCTCAATAGAAACGATTTATTTACAATTGATAATTTGGTACATTTGAGCACAAGTAAAAAGTCCACATGAATGTAATCAATATATTCTCCAGTTGTTAGATATGAGAGATTCTAATGCACTACAATAATTAAACTCCAATTCACATCCTCTTAACAATTTAGCTTTTAATATCTGGATTAAATGCTTTTAAATCTAACGGATCAACCTAGATTAATTTATTCATTTTGAGTTGATTTACTGAGAATTGTGATAATATATTTAAACATCGTGCAAGTTCAAAACACAGGGCAAAATACAATATGACAGACATGATAGAATAGAACATTAAAATAATTATAGACATTCCTTTGAAATACATTTTACTTTAGAGACCAGGTGCGAAATTGTGCCCCAAAATGCACATTTTTGTTTCAGACAAAATGGAGGGAAATACTGTGAGGCAAAGCCAGTGTTGTTCAGTCTCACATAATTAGATAGTACACATCATATTATGTTGTATTTCTATGGTCAGTCTATGAGTTCTTAACCACACATGGATCCTGCTTTAACTAGCAGAGAAAAAACACAGAACATAAGAGAGATGCTACTATATGTGCTCATCGGGGCGGCAGGGTAGCCTAGTGGTTAGAGCGTTGGACTAGTAACCGAAAGGTTGCAAGTTCAAACCCCCGAGCTGACAAGGTACAAATCTGTCGTTCTGCCCCTGAACAGGCAGTTAACCCACTGTTCCTAGGCCGTCATTGAAAATAAGAATTTGTTCTTAACTGACTTGCCTGGTTAAATAAAGGTAAAATAAAAAAATTGATTGGTCAGGTGTCATTGTAATCAACATAATGCATCTAAAATGATAACATCATTTATTTGTTTATGTTATTTATACATTACTGCACTGACATTTCTTTGATCGTGTGATTCCTATGTTCCAACAAGATCATTTTCCCTTCATTGTAAGATATTGATTTAGTCTAAATGTACTCAAACTTCTACATATATAGAGAAAGAAGACTACAGAAGAGAGGTGAAGAAAATAGATCATGAACAAATAAATAGAAAGGTTTTTGTATTTTGTATGTGTAGAGTGCTTGAAAGATTCCTGATCCAAAAACATCCATTTCAGTAACCTTAGTAACCCACTTTGTAAACATTCTGATTTTTACGACATTTTTTTGCCTAAATGTGTCTTCCTCCTATTAGTCTGATGTGATGCATTAGCGTTTTAAAACCACCTTCTCTAGAAAAGAAATAAAAACACAGTAACAAATATTTTTTCAAGTTAAAGTTACTAAACTCAGCAAAAAAAAGAAACTTCCCTTTTTCAGGACACTGTCTTTCAAAGACAATTTGTAAAAATCCAAATAACTTCACAGATGTTCATTGTAAAGGGTTTAAACACTGTTTCCCATGCTTGTTCAATGAACCATAAACAATTAATGTACATGCACCTTTGGAATGGTCGTTAAGACACTAACAGCTTACAGACGGTAGGCAATTAAGGTCACAGTTATGAAAACTTTAGATACTAAAGAGGCCTTTCTACTGAAAAACACCAAAAGAAAGATGCCCAGGGTCCCTGCTCATCTGTGTTAACCTGCCTTAGGCATGCTGCAAGGAGGCATGAGGAGATGTGATGAGCAGATGTGGCCATGGCAATAGATTACAATGTCCGTACTGTGAGACGCCTAAGACAGCGCTACAGGGAGACAGGCCGGACAGCTGATTGTCCTCGCAGTGGCAGACCACGTGTAACAACACCTGTACAGGATAGGTACATCGGAACATCACACCTGCAAGACAGGTACAGGATAGCAACAACAACTGCCCGAGTTACACCAGGAACGCGCAATCCCTCCATCAGTGCTCAGACTGTACGCAATAGGCTGAGAGAGGCTGGACTGAGGGTTTGTAGGCCAGTTGTAAGGCAGGTCCTCACCAGACATCACCGGCAACGTCGCCTATGGACACAAACCCACCGTCGCTGGACCAGACAGGACTGGCAAAAAGTGCTCTTCACTGATGAGCCGCGGTTTTGTCTCACCTGGGGTGATGGTCGGATTCATGTTTGTCGTCGAAGGAATGATCGTTATACCGAGGCCTGTACTCTGGAGCGGGATCGATTTGGAGGTGGAGGGTCCGTCATGGTCTGGGGCGGTGTGCCGCAGCATCATCGGACTGAGCTTGTTGTCATTGCAGGCAATCTCAACTCTGTGCATTGCAGGGAAGACATCCTCCTCCCTCATGTGGTACCCTTCCTGCAGGCTCATCCTGACATGACCCTCCAGCATGACAATGCCACCAGCCATACTGCCCGTTCTGTGCGGGATTTCCTGCAAGACAGGAATGTCAGTGTTCTGCCATGACCAACAAAGAGCCCGGATCTCAATCCCATTGAGCACATCTGGGACCCGTTGGATCGGAGGGTGAGGGCTAGGGCCATTCCCCCAGAAATGTCAGATAACTTGCACGTGCCTTGATGGAAGACTGTGGTAACATCTCACAGCAAGAACTGGCACATCTGGTGCAGTCCATGAGGAGATGCACTGCAGTACTTAATGCAGCTGGTGGCCACACCAGATACTGACTGTTACTTTTGATTTTGACCCCCCACCCTTTGTTCAGGGACACATTATTCAATTTCTGTTAGTCACATGTCTGTGGAACTTGTTCAGTTTATGTCTCAGTTGTTGAATCTTGTTATGTTGCAACAAATATTTACACGTTAAGTTTGATGAAAATAAACGCAGTTGACAGTGAGAGGACTTTTTTTTGCTGAATTTATATGTATGACTTGTGTCAAGGTCACACACACTGTGCTGTAAGGAAAGTCCAAATATTATGGAGCTGTGAAGAGTAGAGAGAGGCTACATATGCTTGAGTGGTGTGTGTGTGTGACTGTGTGCTCGTGTGTGTATGTGCTTCTGTGTGTGTGAATGAGTGTGTGTGTGTGTGTGTGCGCTTATGTGTGTGTGTATGTGCGCACCCAGTGTTGGTGGGACAATAGGTCATCTGTGCCCAATTCTAGAGGGCGGGGACTCCAGAACCCTAGAGACCTAGCCTTGGCTGTTGATTGGACGACGCGCAACTCTGAGAAGTTTACTTTACAGGGTGCAGTTGGCTGAATTTTCAATTAAGTGTGGAATGCAGCCCTCTTGAAGGCTTTTGTGGGTGTGTGCGCGCGTGTACACGCTAGAAAGCGTGCAAGTGTGTGTGCGTGTGTATGTGGGAGTGTGTGTACGTTCGGGCCCTGTGATGACTCCGGCAGTATGACTCCATGTGGATGCCATTGTGACCCAGGAGGAATAGCCCTGGTGTGTTCAGAAGCCTGCTCTTTGGCCCGGTGACATCTCCATCGGTCACGAAAGACTTCTCAGGCTGTTGTTTACCATTTGTTAGCGCTGTTTTGTTCGGCAGCTGTGATCAATGGAAGCCTTTTCCTTTCAGCAGAAGAATGCGTGGCCTGGTTTCAAAAGCCTTTTCAAACACGGATATACAGGCTTCGTCGGGTTGGAAAGGTTGAAAAAGAGCGCGATATTAAAATAACATTCCCCTCCAAAGGTAGAGGGAACCAGGGAGGTGGAATATCAAATATCAGACTCCTGAAAAGGGGGAAGGGGAAAAAGAGAGAGAGGAAAAACATTGAGGAACGGAAGCTGCGTTACCAAAACACACACACGTACTTTCATCAAGCGCTTTCAAACGTGTTTTCATTCTCCCTTCAGATGCAGAAGGAACATCACAAGACCTGCGATCTGAGAGAGTGGAGTAGAAATGCCTTCTTTAGACCCAAATGGGTCTCATCTGAAATAATGAAGATGTCCTTGAGAAAAACAAAGGCCAAAACAAAGCGAGCGAAAAAGAGGTTTAGAAGAGGAGGGAGATGGCTGATAATTGCTTTCAAGTCTCGCACCACTCTGTAAATGAGTTCTGTTGTGCCAAACACTGTTTCCTATCTTTTATGTGTCTCACTCCCTCTCTCCCTTTTCTCTATGCCTTTGTTTTCTTGTTATCCAAGCCTGAATTCTTACCCTCTCCTTGGGTCTCTCTTCTCTCTCCTCTCTTTCTCCTCTCCTCTCTCTGAGCTCTCCTTTTGTGTCGCAGGCATTTTACACGGTCGCCTGACTATTCCTCTGCTTTGCACCTTCACTACAGGAATGTGTCGTTAGGACGCTGACTGTTCCCTGAAAACTATTTCCCTTTGACTCATTAACTCCTACAGTACTGTACAGAACACAACACTTCAGCAGCTATTATCCATAGGCCTAGTCTTCTCCACCACACTTCTTGTCCTAGGCAGTGTTTCTGTAGCGCAGTATTGTACAGACAGTATTGGATGAGCTAACAGACAGGTGATTGTGTGTCATTGCTTTGTAGCATTTTTGTGAACATGGACATTTCCTTCAAGATCCAACAGTGAGGTAGTTCAGTCTGTGTGTTTGGACCACAATAGTACAGGTTTGCAGGGTCACAGACAAACAGTACTGGTGAATACAATGCTTTATTGTGAAGGAGCATTCACTTCCTTATTTCACTGCCAGAGTCTAAGTCGCTTCCTCTCTTCGGTTTTCTCATCTTTTCAGCTTTAAATGGAAGCTGCAAACTGTCCTTAGATACAGTCTTCAGGCACCTTTTCGTTCCTCTTTCTTCAGTTTTTCATCCATGGGTAGCTCTACCCATGAGACCGCTGCTCAGGGAGTTATATTCTCTCCAAGGAGTTTGTTCTTCTCAATGTCTGGACGATGACAATAGCTTTTATACAAGGCCTATTGAGACGGCAAGGTTCCATTAAATATCACTGTGTGTCATTATAGTTCATATTCTTAATTGTACTTCCCCTAAGGAAAATCATAGAGGCCACTTCTCTCCACAATCTGTCCATATGGTGATTAATTAAAAGTTTTCTTAAGAATAAATTGGATTCAATTAAATTGAAACTGTAATGTCATAACACAATAATGGGCTTAGCCTCCTACTACAGCACTGTAACCGAACAAAAAAAATGTTTGCAATGGAAAGCCACCCCCCCCCCCAAAAAAAAAAATGAAATGCAGAACAAAATATGCAAAAAGAAAATATCACTAAAGCCTCCTACATGCTAGGATGCCTCAGGCGTCACACATGAACATTGCTGCAGCTATTTCTAGATTCCACCCTTGGAATTCATACCATGACAAATGAACCATTGGAGTTAGGAATTCCTATTTATCTGCCTCGTACAGAGACACTTCACCGGGGTGTGAAGAATAAAGGATTTACACAAACATAAAGACGTTTTAGAGGATAAATATATATCTTATAAAAAATATATTGTGTTTTTTTTGGGGGGGGTAAATTATTTGTTTGCTTCTGTCTGATCAAGGTATTTTGGTTGGTTGGTTGTGTCTTCTTACTAGGATCATGTACCCTTTACCAAACCTATTACCAAACATAGATGTACAGTACATAGCCCAATAGTACTGTCTCTCCATTCTATGTATTCCATCAACCTGTATCAACAGATGCTAATAGGCCTAAGTATGACAACAAGCTTAGCTCTTTGAGGGAATAGCATTGATTAGTAAATAGGGAAATGTCTTCAGAGTAGCTGTTTGTTACATAAACGAGCTCTTCCCCAAACCATCTGTTTGGTGTGAGGTGCTGACTTCATTTGTTGACAACATTGCAGAACAGTGGCTAGGGAGTGAAGGATAACTTTATTTCCCCATTTCGCTCTTTGAGCAACGAAGGACCCTAAAGCATAAACAAAGCTCAGCATAAACAAGCTTTTTCCTCCATGTGTGTGTTTGTGTGTCTTGTCCTCGGTTGCTTCGGCCGGGCGAGGCTGCTCACTCAGCCTCACTCTAAAAGGCCTGCTGGAACACTTGCAACAAAACGCCCCACAACCGGCAGCCTACAGGTTACACACACGCACACACACGCACACACGCACACACGCACACACACACACACACACACACACACACACACACACACACACACACACACACACACACACACATATCCTTATGGAGACCAAATAATTGATTCCCATCCAAATTCCTATTTTCCCTGACTCCTAACCCTAACCTTAACTCAACCCCTAAGCCTAGAATAGCATTTTTCCTCAAGGGGACTGGTAAAATGTCACCACATGCCCAAATCTTCCTAATTTCACTATCCTTGTGAGGACTTCTGGTACCCACAAGGATAGTTAAACACACACACACACACACACACACACACACACACACACACACACACACACACACACACACACACACACACACACACACACACACACACACACACACACACACACACACTCTTTGACAGATAGCTTTGAGGATCAAAAGTTATGGTATCTAGAAAACAGCGATCAGCAGCTGTAACAATAACAAAGCGGTCTCACCACAGTTTTGCTGGGCTGGAGACATGTAACCACTCTAAAATGCATAGACAGGGCTATGGCTGCAAGGACTGACCATCCATGATATAAAAATGATAGTTGTAACCATGTTTTGAGGCTATACAGTGTTTGTTTACATTTATTTTGTTGACTTACATTGGAGTAAGTAAACAAGCTCAAATTTTGGGCGCTGATGGGTTACAACAGTTGAACTAAGCTCAATGGGCAGGCCTACTCATCATTAATTTCTAAGTTTAAAAATGGATGTAGCTACTGCAGTTTGCCCCCTTTAAGATGACTGCAGTAATTGTAACCCCTGGTTAGCAGATATTAATGTGAGTGTAGCGAAATGCTTATTTAACCAGGTAAGCTAGTTGAGAGCAAGTTCTCAATTACAACTGCGACCTGGCCAAGATAAAGCAAAGCAAAGGAGTGCGACACAAACAACAACACAGAGTTACACATGGAATAAACAAGCGTACAGTCAATAACACAATAGAAAAAAAGAAAGTCTATATACAGTGTGTGCAAATGGCGTGAGGAGGTAGGCAATAAATAGACCATAGTAGCGAAGTAATTACAATTTAGCAGATAACACTGGAGTGATAAATGATCAGATGATGATGTGCAAGTAGAGATACTGGTGTGCAAAAGAGCATAAAAGTGAATAAAAACAAAATGGGGATGAGGTAGGTAGATTGGGTGGGCTATTTACAGATGGACTATGTACAGCTGCAGCGATCGGTTAGCTGCTCAGATAGCTGATGTTTAAAGTTAGTGAGGGAAATATCTCCAGCTTCAGCGATTTTTGCAATTCATTTCAGTCACTGGCAGCAGAGAACTGGAAGTAAAGGCGGCCAAAGAGGTGTTGTCTTTGGGGATGACCAGTGAGATATATCTGCTGGAGCGCGTGCTACAGGTGGGTGTTGTTATCATGACGAGTGAGCTGAGAAAAGGCGGAGCTTTACCTAGCAAAGACTTATAGATGACCTGGAGCCAGTGGATCTGTATGTAGCGAGGGCCAGCCGACTAATATGTAGCGAGGGCCAGCCGACTAGAGCATACAGGTCGCAGTGGTGGGTGGTATAAGGGGTTTTGGTAACAAAACGGATGGCACTGTGATAGACTGCATCCAGTTTGCTGAGTAGACTATTGGAAGCTATTTTGTAGATGACATCACTGAAGTCGAGGATCGGATCGCATCTTCAGGGCAGGGGCATTAGCTGCTATAGCCACTTGGTAGCAGCTAGCTTGCAAAGGTCCAGAGCTTACGGGAAGTATCCGGTGGAGTAATGGATTCTAGCCGTGTCCGGGAGGCATCGGCTGGGTAACCGGGTAATCACAGAGTAGGCCGGGACGTGAGCCTGGCTCAGGGTTAGCTTCGGGGGCAGCGAGCTAGTTGTGATGTTCAGGAGTAATGGTCCAGGGTTTATGGCAGGAATCCGGCGTTGTAGTGTAGAAAAACAGTCCGAGGCTGGTAGGTATTATCCAGGCTAAAAATAATGGTTGGTGCAGAAGGTAAAGGCCGCTAGCAGTGACTAACAATGACTAAATAGCTAGTATCTAATTAGCTGGTTAACTTCTGATGGCGTTGTGCACCACCCTTTTGGAGAGCCTTGCAGGTTGAGGGCGGTGCAATTGCCATACCAGGCTGTGATACAGCCCAACAGGATGCTCTTGATTGTGCATCTGTAAAAGTTTGTCAGGGTTTTGAGTGACAAGCCAAGTTAGAGGCGCTGTTGCGCCTTCTTCACCACACTGTCTGTGTGGGTGGACCATTTCAGTTTGTCTGTGATGTGTAAGCCTAGGAACTTAAAACTTTCCACCTTCTCCACTGCTGTCCCTTCAATGTGGATACGGGGGTGCTCTCTCTGCTGTTTCCTGAAGTCCACGTTCATCTCCTTTGTTTTGTTGATGTTGAGTGAGAGGTTGTTTTCCTGTCACCACACTCCGAGTGCCCTCACCTCTTCCCTGTAGGCTGTCTTGTCGTTGTTGGTAATCAAGCCCACTACCGTAGTGTCGTCTGCTAACTTGATGATTGAGTTGGAGGCGTGTATGGCCACGCAGTCATGGGTGAACAGGGAGTACATGATGGGGCTGAGCACGCACCCTTGTGGGGTCCCAGTGTTGAGAGTCAGAGAAGTGGAGATGTTGTTTCATACCTTCACCACGTGGGGGAAGCCAGTCAGAAAGTCCAGGTTCCAATTGTACAGGGCCTCCAGCTTGATGATGAGCTTGGAGGGTACTATGGTGTTGAATGCTGAGCTGTAGTCAATGAACAGCATTCTTACATAGGTATTCCTTTTGTCCAGATGGGATAGGGCAGTGTGCAGTGTGATGGCGGTTAAGTCGTCTGTGGACCTGTTGGGGTGGTATGCAAACTGAAGTGGGTCTAGGGTGGCTGGTAAGGTTGGGGTGATATGATCCTTGACTAGTCTCTCAAAGCACTTCGTGATGACACTTAATTTAGTTCATTATCTTTGCCTTCTTGGGTACAGGAACAATGGTAGCCATCTTGAAGTATGTGGGGACAGCAGACTGGGATAGGATCGATTGAATATGTCCGTAAACACACCAGCCACCTGGTCTGCGCGTGCTCTGAGGGCTAACATGTTTAAATGTTTCACTCATGTCAGCCGCAGAGAAGGAGAGGGGGGGGAGTCGCAGTCATTGTTAGCGGAACGCGACGGTGACACTGTGTTACCCTCAAAGCAGGCAAAGTAGGTGTTCAGTTTGTCTGGAAGCGTGACGTCGCTGTCCGTGACGTGGCTGGTTTTCTTTTCGTAGTCCGTGATTTCCTGTAGACCCTGCCACATACGTCTCTTGTCTGAGCCATTAAATTGCAACTCCACCTTGTCCCTATACTGGCATTTTGCTTGTTTAATTGCCTTGCAGTGGGAATAACTACACTGTTTATATTCAGTCATATTCCCAGACCTCTTTCCATGGTTAAATGCGGTGGATCGCGCTTTCAGTTTTGCGTGAATGGCTCCATCTATCCACAGTTTCTGGTTAGGGTAGGTTTTAATAGTCACAGTGGGTACAACATCTCCAATGCACTTCTTTATAAACGCAGCTCATAGGTCGATGTTGTTCTCTGAGGCTGACCCGAACATATTCCAGCTCGCATGATCAAAATCTTGAAGCGTGGCTTCCGGACCAGCGTTGAATGGTTCTCATCACTGGTACATCCTGTTTGAGTTTCTGATTTGCTGAAGGGAGGGCGGGGGAGAGCTTTATATTCATCGCGGAAGTTAGAGTAGCAGTGGTCGAGGGTCTTGCCCATGCGCGTAGCAAAAAACAATATGCTGGTGGAATTTAGATAGCCTTGTTCTCAAATTTGCTTTGTTAAAATCCCCAGCTACAATAAATGCAGCCTCAGGATATATGGTTTCCAGTTTGAAGCATACACCTCCCTTCCTCTTTCCAGAGAGTTGTTTATTTCTGTCGGCGTGATGCATGGAGAATCCCGGTGGCTGAACCGATTCCAACAACATATCCCGAGAGAGCCATGTTTCCTTGAAGCAGAGAATTTTACAATCTTTGATGTCTCTCTGGAAGGCGACCCTTGCTAGAATTTCATCTACCTTGTTGTCAAGATACTGGACATTGGCGAGTAGTATACTCGGGAGCGGTGGGCGATGTGCACGTCTACAAAGCCTGACCAGATGGCCGCTTCGTCTGCCCCTTCTGCGGCGTCGTTGTTTTCGGTCGTCTACTGGAATTAGATCCATTGTCCTGGGTGGTGGTCCGAAAAAGGGTCCGCTTTGGGAAAGTTATATTCCTGGTCGTATTCCTGGTCGGAAAGTCGTATTCCTGGTTGGTGGTGGGATCTTCTGTAACGTTTGTCGTCGGAAGGAGACCAAGGTGCAGCGTGGTAGGCGTGCTTTCTTTTATTTAAATGTTCCACCAAGAAAAACAATACTACGAAGAACTCGAAGCGAGGCGACCATCTCTGTCAGCGCCATCTTAGCAAGCGCCATCTTAACATTGTTTCCATATCATTTCATCCAACACAATCCATGTGAGAACATTGAATCAATGTGGAAAACTGATTGGATTTGCAAAAAGTCATACATTTAAGGGCATTTAGTCTTTTTTCACCCAAATTTTTAGCCATTTTTGGTTGATTTCACATTGAATTCACGTTAGTTGAAAACTCAATCAAACGTAAACCAAAACTAGACCTTGAACTGACGTCTGTTCCCAGTGAGAAGTCCATAGTCTGCTAAATGACTAAAAAGTGAATGTAAAATAAATGGTAAAGAGTGAGGGTCAGATAAAAAACGATATAAGATAGGTCCTCAGACTACAATAATAGTTGTAAATAAGTGTTTAGCGCTTCCTCGTGCTATTTTAGTGTGTCTCTCACATATTATTCTGCCATCAGTAACGGTCATTTCCTTATATACCATGGTCCTCACACTCTAAAACACATGAGGAAGGTCAAACAGAGTCACTTTAGTGGGTTCATTTTAGATAATAGAAATCATATGATTACATCCATCAGAGCAATAGTAGTGTCAAATCAGCCTCATGTCTCTCTCCCATTCTCTCAGGTGGGTGAAGGATGGGGAGCTATTGTGGACCAGGGAAGATAAGCGTAGAGTGTGGCCCAGGTAAATGTCATCAAGTCTGGGTTAGAACAGATGGGGGAATGGGAGGTCAGAACAGGGGCCACTCTTTGATACGGCTGCATTATAATAGATGGGACAGACAGACGGACAGACAGACGGACAGACAGACGGACAAACAGACAGATCCCCCTATTCATTCAAAGCCGCTGGCCAGGTTTTGGGATAAGACATGAAAAATACATTTGGAATGCTTTGAGGATGCACACTTGCTTTGATTGAATGAATCAGAAAGATAATCTATACTGCAACAACAATTCAAAAACGTCAGCACAACAATGGCAGGTTTCACTGAAGGGAAATTGCTCAAACAGAAAGTACTGCGAACAAGAGCCATCTGAAGGAAATGATTCCAGCAATTTCTCTAAGCAGCCACAAACAATCATTTGAAAAGTGTGCTTGAGTGAAAACATTTGCTGTCAACAGCCAAGCTTTAAGTAGGCTGTCAAAACAGATGTGCATCCACCGCAGGAATAATACCCAGTCATTTGTTCTAGTAGAGGTCTTCACGCTGACAACCACATACAAACTGACTGTGAGAGAAAACCAAACCAAGTCAGAGGAGGTTTAATGCTGATGACATTTCCAAACCCATTCTTGGCTATTGTCCCTGAGCGGGGCAGACCTGGGCTCAAATAATATGATACTTCATTCAAATACTTAAGTAGCTGTGTTTGATTGAGCTTGCGTACTACACATGGAACCAATGGAATAGTCCCAAAAGTGCAAACCCCACCTCTCCTGGCACTCCAGGCACACTCAATCAAATGCTCAAAATGATTTGAAAGAAAACAAATACAATTTGAAGCCAGGTCTGGAGCTGAAGTCTGAGGTCTAGAGCTGGGCCGGGCAGGGGCCGGTCGGGCTGGGTCAGGCTGGCCTCGGGGGCTTCTGTCCTGGGAGTGGTGTTAAGGAGACCAGGGGGATCCTCGGGCCTTGTTTAGCCTCTCTGTTCTGGGTCACAGCAGCACCTGGGTGGCTGCCCTTAAAACAACCCACAGGGGGAGAATCTTTTTTTCTTTTTTTAAAACCACATGTTCTTAACATGAGGCAACACTAAACAACACGCACTAAGGACTTATTTTATTTTTTGTCTTTGGTATGCTGTGTGACTTGTAAGAGGGAATGTTGATAAACACATTTGATTTTCACTAATGCATTATTTTGCTCCTTCACTCATCTTACAGTAATAGTATATATCAATATATTTATTTTGAGCTTAACCCTAACCCTAACCCTAGGTTGCGTGTTGAAATTTCATTGCGGACAACTTTAGCATTTTAGCTAATTAGCAACTTTGCAACTACTTACTATTTTTTAACTATACTTTGCAACTACTAGCATGTTATCTAACCCTATCCCTATCCCTATCCCAAACCTTCACCCTGACTCCAGCCTTAACCCTAGGGCTGTTGAGAGTGAATCTAACTACAGTTGTACAATCTTAATTTGATCCCCCTGTTGCAGGAGAACTTAATTTTTTTTAAACGTGTAGTGTATTTGAGGTTTAAAAAGGCTTCTGAAGTTTTCAATTTCCACTTTGGAATTTAAGACTTGATTGTCCCTATACGAAAATTTTCCATTAATTATGATCCACATAATAATTTACATTTCTTGTTGCTGCAGGATTATTTTCCTGCTGCAGCAAACAGGCTCAAATTAAAATCCTACATCTGTACCATTACCCCACACGTGAGCCGGAACATCCAATGTGATCCATAATTGCCCTGTCTGCAAACAAGATCATTGTGAATTTGTGTGTGTCTACCATGCTATCACCACACTACAGTATAACCCTATAATTACCCAATTCTCCCCCATTCCATCATTTCCCAGTTCATCTCATCACATCTGCAGGGGGTCTAACATCATCATGACTCTAGTCATTCATAGGAGAGGAATAAAAAGTTATCCTTGAACTCTACAGTGCTGGGCTGAGACAAGTGAGGGAGAATGAGGGATCGAGAGAGAGCCTTGAACTCCACAGTATTGGGCTGAGACAAGTGAGGGAGAATGAGGGATCGAGAGAGAGCCTTGGACTCCACAGTATTGTGCTGAGACAAGTGAGTGAGAACGAGGGATCGTGAGAGAGCCTTGAACTCCACAGTGCTGGGCTGAGACAAGTGAGGGAAAACGGGGGATTGAGAGAGATGGAAAAATAGAGAGAGAGAGAGAGAGAGAGAGAGAGAGAGAGAGAGAAAGAGAGAGAGAGGAACATTCTTCTCTTTTAATTGAGTGTCAGGAATGGCCCCACAGATTAAAACAGCCCAAATCCCCGTAAATAAAAGATTGGGCTCTGATGAGGCTAGGAGAGGGCAGCTAGAGGGGCTAGGGGTCCTAATACCACCATACCAGATGTCTTATTTGTTATTGATATTTACTGGGTGTCATCTCAGTCTCTCCGTCCTTTGCCTCGCCCATAGGGATTAGTGGTTAATAGCTGTAGGGTTTATGGGTGTAGTTTGAGCCCCTGTCAACCAAAGGGTCCTTCAGCCACCACCACATCACTGAGATTACTGAGCCTGAATGATGCCTCTTTTATGTGCCCACTGAGATGATCAGAGGAAGAGGAGAGGAGAAGGGGAACTTTGTTAAACTTCTTCGTCGGTGGAGGGCTGGCTGTGGAGGACCCTTTTATTGTTGTTTTGTGATGATGAGCGGATGTTGGATGGGTGTCATGGTAACTATCATGTCGATTCAGATAATGCTCTCTCTCTCTCTCTCCCTTCTCCCACTCTTACACCTGTCACTATCCTACTTTTACAGGTAAAAAATCACCTCAGATTCTGATACCTTCTTCATGCATCCATACACCTACTTCCTCCTTGTACCTTTTCACTTGTACTTTTTCATTTTCTACATTCTGTCTCAATGTCTCACTGTGCAGTGTTGTCTACTCTTTCCGTCCCTCCTCCATTCTGCTGACAGCCTTGCTCCTATGGCATGGGCCTGCTGTTCCTCAGCTTGCCTGTGTGATCAGTCGCTCTCTCTCTCCAGCTCCTCCACACACTCCACACACACACTTCTTCTCATCTTGTTAGTGCTCCATTTCAGAGCCACACACGCGTGCGCACACACCTCCCTCCCTGCCAATTCTCTGTCTATATTAACTCACATACCATCTTATGTATTGCCAAAGCAGCTTGTGTTCGGAGGGCAAGCAATTACAGGGGGAGGGTGGGGGATTTGAAAAAAAATGGTAATGTAATTTTGGCTGCAATATTTACAGAAATGGTAAAGCCTTATAAGCGAGCGACATGACAGAGTCAACACCGCGGAGAATAATGATTTAGCGCCGAGATTTAGTGGGATGGGATCTGGCACTTCACTAATTACGAAAGGCCAAATGTCAAGCCTGCTCACTGTCAGCGTGGCCACTGTTTTTTCTCTCTTTCTGCAAGTTTTTATCCATGTTTTAGGAATCTCATTATAAGTCATTAAAGTGTCGTGAGATTTTCAACAGCCTCCACTCGGTGGCCTGTAGAACCTCTCTGGAAAAGAAGAGAGGAGAGGAGAGGAGGAGGAGGAGACACAGGGGGAGAGGAGAGAGGGAGGAGAGGAGAGTAATAGGTTGTTTTCTCTACTAGGAATTACCAAACATTTTTCTCAGGAAGTGTCTCCAATGGGGTGGTGATGTGAGGTGATATCAACAAATTACTTATAGACTTTTGTAGCATAGCCTAGCAGCACGTCTAAAAGGTGTAGAAAGGGGTCTATCCATTGTGTTTCCATTGTGGAGAGCCTCAAAAAGATAGGGTACAGGTAATTGTTGGTCACGCTCCCAATTACAGCATCAATAGATGGGTTCACCCAGCCCCAGCTCTGCCCTGCCTTGCCTTACTGCTGGATGTCCTTCACTGTGCTCATTATGTCTCTCAGATTCTTTCTTCCTGTATTTTCAACATCTGTGCCCTGTTCTCTCTCTCTCTCTCTCTCTCTCTCTCTCTCTCTCTCTCTCTCTCTCTCTCTCTCTCACACACACACACACACCCTCTCTCTCTCTCTCTCTCTCTCTCTCTCTCTCTCTCTCTCTCTCTCTCTCTCTCTCTCTCTCTCTCTCTCTCTCGCTCTCTCTCTCTCTCACACACACACACTTTCTCTCTCTCTCTCTCTCTCTCTTGAGTTGATTGGGAAGTTAGTTATCTAATAGGACTGTAAGGTTGTGAGTGGCTGGGCTGTGTGCCGGTGTGTCGGGGCTCTACAGATGGCTTGGTGCTGTGGAGGTGACAGGAGTGTGTGTGTGTGTGTGTGAGAGAGAGAGAATGTGTGTGAGTGTGTGTGAGAGAGGCGTTGGCGTGTGTGTGACAGATAGAGATGCTCAGAGCCTCGGGCATCGACGGGTGCCCTGAGAGTTGGCGAGGAGAAGCGTGCGAGGCCTGCGTGGGCGAGAGTCGACAGAGAGGTACGAACCGGGAGGGAGAGAGGTAAAAATGAGGATGGAGGATAGGGATGGAAGGAGGTAAGGGGGAAATAAGAGAAAGAGACAAATGTAAGAAATAGGAGGGTGGATGGGGTTGAGGAAGAGAGCGAGGGGTAAGATATGATTTAGAAGGGAGCAGGAGGAGAGTGGGAAGAGAGGAGTGAGGGAGGTGGGACAAGCACCTTTACTATCACCTGTCTGTCACCTGTTAATTGTCTCTAATAATGTCTGAGGTGTTGAAGATATTCTCTTGCAACAGCACTGGTTATATTAATTAAACTGCTTTGAAATACTGAAGTTGTTTTTTATTTATTTCCAGTACACCGTTTAGTTTTCATTCAGGCATTGAGCTACAATGAAAGTGAACAGTGAACTCTAGTTCTTCCTGTAGCTACACTGCCGTTCAAAAGTTTGGGGCCACTTAGAAATGTCCTTGTTTTTGAAAGAAAAGCACATTTTTTGTCCATTAAAATAACATAAAATCGATCAGAAATACAGTGTAGACATTGTTAATGTTGTAAATGACTACTGTAGCTGGAAATGGGAGATTTTTAATGGAATATCTACATAGGCGTACAGAGGCCCATTATCAGAAACCATAATTTGCTAATCCAAGTTTATAATTTTAAAAAGCTAGTTGATCATTAGAAAACCATTTTGCAATTATGTTAGCACAGCTGAAAACTGTTGTGCTGATTAAAGCAACAATAAAACTGTCCTTCTTTAGACTAGTTGAGTATCTGGAGCATCAGCATTTGTGGGTTCGATTACAGGCTCAAAATGACCTGAAACAAAGACCTTTCTTCTGAAACTCGTCAGTCTGTTCTTGTTCTGAGAAATGAAGGCTATTCTATGCGAGAAATTGCCAAGAAACTGAAGATCTCGTACAACGCTGTGTACTATTCCCTTCACAGAACTGGCTCTAGCCAGAATAGAAAGATGAGTGGGAGGCCCCGGTGCACAACTGAGCAAGAGGACAAGTACATTAGTGTCTAGTTTGAGAAACAGACGCCTCACAAGTCCTCAACTGGCAGCTTCATTAAATAGTACCCGTAAAACACCAGTCTCAATGTCAACGGTCACAAGGCGACTCCAGGATGCTGGCCTTCTAGGCATAGAATATAGAAGGGACAATTACCTGCTACATTTCCATTGAACTGTCTTGTCGACGAAAACAGCTGGACATAATGACGTCACACTCTCCCCCCCCCAAAAAAAATAAACGGTTTTCTCAAAAACCTAGAATGTCTAATAAAAATAGTGGTTGAAGTGTTTCCATTATCCATTTTGGCAAATAGCGCGGTAATAAATTGGTGACAAAGAAATTATTGTGACATGTGTAATGGAAACGGCATAGGGACATTTTGTTGATTTTTCTTTTTGTAGGACTTTCCGTGTTGTTACCAATTATGGTGGCAACTGTGTTTTTTGTTGTAAATTATGATGGCCGATTACTTTTGAAGGTGATGTAAGCACATAACTGTAAGCTCCACACCGCGTTTAATTCTAAATGCATACTGCTTGCAAAAATATAACCTTTCAACAAAAAAAATGTCGTTATATGTTTCTTTGCAGTCAGGATTGTCCTGGCTTTCAAAAATACCTGAATTACTTTGCCTTGCTTTTCTGGTTGGCTGGTACGTTTAACCATCCAATTATTTCTACAGAAATGCAAGTTTCAACATGCCACGGACCTTGGCCATATATTGGCACATGAGAGTTATTAGAATATGGTAAATATTAGTGGGAGGGCATACAAGCTGTTGCCAGTTTATTAACGTGCAATTTGCCTAAACGGGTAATGGAAACCCTTCAAGGTCATTACGTCTGGCTGATTTAATCGACGTCTTTTTTGTGACATTGCTTTTGTTGAATAAACCTCAATGGAAACCTGTCTACTGATCTCACAGATGGCCTTTGAGTTGTTGTCAATGGAGACCAGGACTTGTCCTAAGTGGAGGAAGATGTCAAATTATGAGGTAGTTTAAAAATAATTATGACCTCAACAGGATTGGGGCAAGGATGTGTAACATGGGTAATGGGTAATTGGGGCAAGGATGTCTAACATGGGTAATTGACTTTACTGAGAACCTCAGTAAAGTCAACGTCAGCCCAATAAGTTCACTGTTCAACCCTGCCTCGGTCACATTTGCTGTTCTGACAGTATTAGTTGAGGCATAACATAGATTGGTTGAGAATAGAGCAATCAGAAACTTCCATGAATATGATGTAAGTGCTATGTGGCTCAATGATTGGTCAATGCTGAATTGGTCCATGTTGTAGTTGTTTAATCAGGTAATGAACCACCAGAAAATGTGTAATCCACTCATTTCATTACACTGTGATTATAGTGTTATTCACTGGCACTCACCACGGCTTATTCAAGGCTGTCCTGCTTCCTGCCTCTCAACTGGACCAGATCATAATTCACCATATATGGTGCTGATGCTGATGTAGTCCATGTTCATTGGTCAGTTCTTTGCGGTAAAGAATGTGACAGAAATAGATGGAATATTTGAATGGCACAGCCGGGCCATAGGTCCACCCATGCTGAAAGCCTCAATCAAAGACTCGGCTAAATAACATTTTTGCTATGTGAAATACAGTAGAATACAAAATGTAGGTATGCAGACCAATACACAACCCAAACACAAAAAAACAGCACTTTGGTGACTAGAACAATGGTAACTAGAACTCTGCTAACTAGAACAATACAGTTGTACCATTTGAGGCTGGATGATGAGATGGTATTCCATTCAGGGACATTAGTGATGTCTGAAACAGAATGCTTTCAGCCTATTGGTGAATCTCACGTTAATAACAGTACCAATGCTGCAAAGTACATTTGACGGGTGGATTAAAGGTGAGAGGATTAGCATCATAGCTACAGAATGGAAAGCATCAAACCTTTCTGCGTGCATAGACTCAGCAGGAGAGCCAAATGTGCTCCTCAGAAGTCAGAACAGTGCAATGCAACCCAATCCAAGTTAAGTCCTCTCCACTGAAGCCATGGCAGTGCAAACAGCAGAGGAAGACACGAATGAGGTGCACCCACCGCCGGCCTCGCCTCTCCACCGCTCATCTCTGTCTGTCTGGCAGGGATGGGGTCCTCCGGCTCCTCCCTTTAGGCGGCTGACATAGTGCCTGCCATCCCGCCCCACCTCCTGCTGAGACGAGAGAGGTGCTTCAGGGGAAACCCCTGCTGAGCCACACACACACACACACACACACACACACACACACACACACACACACACACACACACACACACACACACACACACACACACACACACACACACACACACACACACACACACACACACACACACACACACACACACACACACACACACACTGGCACGGCACCATCCTTGACACTAAGCCTGCAGGAGCAGAGAGGGTATGCTACGTCTCTACTAACTCAGGTTGGCAGGTGAGTCTAAGCACTCCCTCTGTCTCTGTCTCTCTCATTCTCCCCCCTGTATTTCTCTTTCTCTCTCTGTCCTCCTCTCTCTCTAAACCTGCATCTGCTACCCCCTTCTGCAGGCAGGTGGGGGGAGTGGTGTGGGTGTTGAGGGGTTAAACTCATCTGTCTGGGTAACAGAGGGCTGAAATGAAGGAGGACTCCTGTTTCTGGAATATGAACAACACTGGGAGATCAAAACACTGAGACACACTGTGACACACATCTATCTCTCTGACACACATCTATCTAACTGACACACATCTATCTCACTGTGACACACATCTATCTCACTGTGACACACATCTATCTCACTGTGACACACACCTATCTCACTATACATACATCTATCTCAGTGACACACATCTATCTCACTGACACACATCTATCTCACTATACATACATCTATCTCACTGACACACATCTATCTCACTGTGACACACATCTATCTCACTGATACACATCTATCTCACTGTGACACACACCTATCTCACTATACATACATCTATCTCAGTGACACACATCTATCTCACTGACACACATCTATCTCGCTGACACACATCTATCTCGCTGACACACATACATCTCACTGACACACATCTATCTCACTATACATACATCTATCTCACTGACACACATCTATCTCACTGTGACACACATCTATCTCACTGATACACATCTATCTCACTGTGACACACATCTATCTCACTATACATATATCTATCTCACTATACATACATCTATCTCACTGACACACATCTATCTCACTGACACGCATCTATCTCACAGTGACACACATCTATCTCACTGACACACATCTATCTCACTATACATACATCTATCTCACTATACATACATCTATCTCACTATACATACATCTATCTCACTGACACACATCTATCTCAGTGTGACACACATCTATCTCACTGTGACACACATCTATCTCACTGACACACCTCTATCTCACTGTGACACACATCTATCTCACTGTGACACACATCTATCTCACTGTGACACACATCTATCTAACTGACATATATCTATCTCACTATACACACATCTATCTCACTGACACACATCTATCTCACTGTGACACACATCTATCTCACTGCGACACACATCTATCTCACTATACATACATCTATCTCACTGTGACACACATCTATCTCACTGCGACACACATCTATCTCACTATACATACATCTATCTCACTGTGACACACATCTATCTCACTGTGACACACATCTATCTCACTGACACACCTCTATCTCACTGTGACACACATCTATCTCACTGTGACACACATCTATCTCACTGTGACACACATCTATCTCACTATACACACATCTATCTCACTATACATACATCTATCTCACTGTGATATATATCTCAACGAACAAAGTGACTAGTAAAGATTCAGTGTTTAGTCCTTGTCCAACCCCCCCCCCCCCCCCCCCCCCGCGCTCCTAACATTTTGCCATCTATTATGTGTGTTCATGGGATATCTGAGTGACTCAAACATTACAACAACATCAATGGGCTGAAAACCCAACAGTGTTAGCTGACATTGGCTAGTTGATCTGGACATTTCTGACAAGTTATAAATAGTTCTGCAATGACTGACAGGACAAGAGGAAACTGCTAGTGCACTACCCAATTTAGGAATTGCACCTTATGCGTTCTACTATTAGAACTTCAAAGAGTAAGTTGAAAGTTGAAAGCCCGACTGATATCCTTAAAAAAATACTGCTGGCCTAAATGATACTTACTTCACTCAGTGTCACCACTCAAGTCACTGTTTCTGTGAAAGCAACACACCCTATTAGAAATAGCAACGTCACAAAGTCCAGGGCAAGATATGAAGGATGGATACGTTGCTGTGTATCCAATCTTAACACAGTATAGGCTGTGTCTCAATAACAGATTGTTGGACATTTTACATCATGGTTTTCTGTAAAGACCGTTACCTTATGTGCTATGTTGCAGAGCCAAGTATTATAACTGACAGATATGTGAGATGTACCATGTACTGAATGACACATCTAACTTTTACATAAGAGAGCAATGACAATGACAACTCAAATATGCCCTTCGTTTGATGTTGTGAGTGGGCCTGAACAGAGAGGGAGATGAGAGAGAAAATAGAGAAGAGGAAGACAAATTAGAGAAGGAGAGGAGTGGAACAGAAGAGAAGAGGAATGTGCCAAGTTTGTATATTGCCCTTGAGGGTGAGTTCAGCCCAGTGTGTGTGTGTGTGTGTGTGTGTGTGTGTGTGTGTGTGTGTGTGTGTTTTATAGGAAAGTGGGTGTCAGGTATGTCTCTGCACCACTCCAACACTGCTGTTCTGTTCTGTTCGCCAGGATAACAAATCTCTCCCTCCAGCAGCTCTGCTAACCTCCTCAGCTCTACTAATAACATTTAGACATGTTAAGCTCGTAAATTAGCGAATCTGGACCGCAGAGATATTATTTATGCTTGTCTCTCGTCTTGAAAGAGTCAGCTTGATGGGCAAATTGTGTTTTAATTCTTGGAGGGAGAGGTTTTTTCTGCGCCTCAGCGTGGTGTGAGATTAATCCCCTGACAACCTCTGCAACGCACTTCAAATTGCTCCCAAATGTCACAGCGGAGATTTCACACACAGCCGAGGGTGGAAACTGAACTGGGGAGAGAGGGAGTACAAAGCAAGGCCACATCCAACGCACGAGTTGGCCCTCCTTGTCACACACACACATTTGCGTGCTTTAAAACTTGCGTGCACACACACGCAATTTCACAATGTGGTCGGACACACACACACACGCGTGAATTTGAATTCTTCTTTACTTATGATACAAACTCAAAGCGCAAAACACTCACCCGCTATAGTTGTGTTTTTATATTCGTTTTTATTTATGTTTGTTTTATTTGAAAGTCAGTTTAGGTGCAGTTAGTTTTCAGATCCAATTTACTAGTTTTATGAAGCATGTTAATTTCATTTTACATGTTAATTAGTTTCCGTTTTAGTTTTAGTGGTAGAGACAGAAAGTAGCCCATTGGATGAGAAAGCCAGAGGTCCCTCCCCTCTGCCCTTCTCCATTGGGTTTTGAGAAGGACATGAGGAGAGATGATGCGAAGAGCATGTCATTAAGATCGTGCCCATGTGTGGGAGGCTAGGAGCCATTTATGGGTTGTATAGTTGCTGTGTTTTTGGGGGTTCTCCCTTCTTGCCAGTGTGGGGCCGTAATGCATGAGGTAATGGTTCAGGTCATAGGTTAGGTTAGATTTATTTGGTATTGGTATTTTTTAGGATCCCGATCAGCTACTCTTCCTGGGGTCCACATGAAACACAACATTATACATACATTTAAAATGTCACACACAGCCTACGTATCAGCACATACACACAATATCTAGGTCTAGTACATAGTACAGTGAAAATTACAATACAATATATATTAAAATGGCTGTGCCTCTCTCTGAAGGTAGACTCAGCTAGATGACATAGATGCGCTAAGTAAACAGTAGCAGTGGGTCAACTTCCACAACAACCAGGAGTGTTCAAGTGTGAGGCGAAACCTCTGCTGTTGTGGTCCTGTAGCTGCCACGTTGTGGGCAGAGTGAAGCACATGCGCAGATATTCTGTGTGACTGTCTCATTTGGCGCGTTCGAGCGGATAATTTGTGTCAGATGGTCACCGCCTTTCAAAGTGTGTTGCATTCTGGGAATAAAAATTGTCCGACTTGCGCTTACACGTCAACTGCATGAACTTGACAAAAATCATGTGATCAGATCTCATGAAGTATTGACTGCAGTCGACTGCAAGTTTCTGCAGTTGTCAACCAATCATTAGGCTGTTTTTGTTTGACCAACGTGAACGTGAGCAAAGACATGACTGAAACAGCAACCAATTTGCCAAGACTTATGTGTACAGTGGATATATACACAAAAATTTGATATTTGAGGCACTCTCTCACTTAATGATTGTACAGTGTACACACATAATATTATATTATGATTTTATTTTGTGAGTGTGTGATGTAGGGGTTAGATACATGTTTATTTCGACATTATAAAGTTCATATTTTATAAACAATAACAACACAGCAATGTTGATCTGAGCCTTGCTGTTGGAATACCACATTAGTGTTATTTTTCACTGTCTTTTTACTGTTGCTTTTATTTCTTTACTTACCTATTGTTCACCTTATACCTTTCTTTGCGCTGTTGGTTTGAGCCTGTAAGTAAGCATTTTAACGCAAGGTCTAAACCTGTTGTATTCAGCGCACGTGACAAATATACTTTGATTTGATTTGGTTTGACTTCCGGCTGTCACAGATGCTTCTCCCCCGACGTCACTCCTCGACTTTCCTCTACAACCGGTTGCTTTCGCCTTACCACTCAAACTGAGGTGCTGCTCATGGCAACGCCATCTCGCTGAGTCTACCTTTAAACTCTAAAGTCAATCTCAATGTAACCTGCCAGATTCAGACTCTTGAAAACCATTGAAAACCCCATTCGATTTTTGCCCGCCCAAGAAACTGAAACTGAACATAATTCATGATGTTTTGTTTTATTTTCGTTTTGGAGTAAAATATAATAGTTTCATTGTAGTTTTTGTTTTTCAAACGGGTTTGACTATTATTTTATTTCTGTTTACTAAATAGTTTTTTCATGATTCGTTTTCGTTTTTGTTGCAGTTTTCATTTAATAACTATAATAACACACACGTGCACGCGTGCGCACACACACACCTTGCTTCCTCTTATAGAATCATGCACTCTTTCTCTCTGACACGTTCATGTCAAGAACAATCGTCCCCACAGATAGGAGCAGCAACAGCCTTCGTTGTCACGACACACCAAAGCAACACTGACAGTTTGTCCCCAGAACATTTAGAGATCCCTAGATGTAAAGGAGAGTTTGTCATTGCGCTCTCCCTCTCTCTCCAATTCAATTCAATGGGATTTATTGGCATGGGAAACATGCCAAAGTAAGTGAAATAGATAATTAACAAAAGTGAAATACTCAGTCAAAAATGATGAGTAAACATTACACAAGTTTCAAAGGAATAGACACATTTCAAATGTCATATTATGGCTATGTACTGTGTTATAATGATGTGCAAATAAAATTCATATGATATGGGTTGTATTTACAATGGTCTTCACTGGTTGCCCTTTTCTTGTGGCAACAGGTCATTCATCTTGCTGCTGTGATGGCACACTGTAACGTCTGCTTCCAACTCACACTCTCAAACACATAGATCCCCTGAACGCAGCTCACTCTCCAGATCCCAATCACCTGAATTCTGATTACCTGTTCACACACCTGTATGTCATTATCACACACTATTTAGTTCAGGTCTTTGCACCCCATCATTGTGAGGTATTGTTTGTTTTGTGACACACGTCTGGTTGGAGCGCTTTTTACATTTTTTTATTTTATTTTATTTATTTTATTTATTCATAGTAAATTATTCAATTGTTTTTACCGTAATTTAATCCTCCCATGTATGATAGTTTTGGCCTGTCTCACTAACGACACCTATTCCCTATTTTAGACCTATCGGATTTCCTGTTATCAACCTATTGCCTGATCTCCTGGATGATGTTACTGGCCTTTTCCCTGCCTGTACTGTTGCCCTTTTGGACCCCTGTGTATGACCTCCTGCCTGCCCCTGGACCCAGCTACCTGCCTCCTCCTGTGTATGACCTCCTGCCTGCCCCTGGACCCAGCTACCTGCCTCCTCCTGTGGTTCTTTAATAATAAACACCTGCTGTGCTCTGTACTTGAAACCAGCTCTCTGTCTCCCATCATGTTCAGTACACACACTGTGGTATTGTTTTGGAATTCTTTGTGGATCTGTGTAATCTGAGGGAAATATGTATCTCTTATGTGGGCATACATTTGGCAGGGGGTTAGGAAGTACAACTCAGTTTCCAACCAGTCTGCCTACGACGGCCTCTCTCACTGAGTCTGTACATAGTCAAAGCTTTCCTTAATTTTGGGTCAATCACAGTGGTTAGGTATTCTGCCACTGTGTACTCTCTGTTTAGGGCCAAAATAAATAAATTTGCTCACTTTTTTTGAACAATTATTTCCAATGTGCCAATGTGTTATTGTTTTCTCCTGATTAGCTCTTATATTTTCATACTCTCTCACAAACTCCCCCTCTCTCCCACCCTCTCTCTCAATTCAAGGGCTTTATTGGGATGGGAAACAAACTCAGCAAAAAAATAAATGTCCCTTTTTCAGGACCCTGTCTTTCAAAGATAATTTGTAAGAATCCAAATAACTCCACAGATCCTCATTGTAAAGGGTTTAAACACTGTTTCCCATGCTTGTTCAATGAAACCATTTTTTATTATTTTTATTTCACCATTATTTAACCAGGTAGGCTAGTTGAGAACAAGTTCTCATTTACAACTGTGACCTGGCCAAGATAAAGCAAAGCAGTGTGACACAAACAACAACACAGAGTTATACATGGAATAAACAAACATACAGTCAACAACACAATAGAAAAAGTCTATGTACAGTGTGTGAAAATGAGGTAGGATAAGGGAGGTAAGGCAATAAATAGGCCATAGTTGCGAAATAATTACAATATAGCAATTAAACACTGGAGTGATAGATATGCAGAAGATGAGTGTGCAAGGTGAGATACTGGGGTGCAAAGGAGCAAAAAATAAATAAATAAATAAATAACAGTATGGGGATGAGGTAGTTGGATGGGCTATTTACAGATGGGCTATGTACAGGTGCAGTGATCTGTGAGCTGCTCTGACAGCTGGTGCTTAAATTTAGTGAGGGAGATATGAGTCTCCAGCTTCAGTGATTTTTGCAGTTCGTTCCAGTCATTGGCAGCAGAGAACTGGAAGGAAAGGCAGCCAAAGGAGGAATTGGCTTTGGGGGTGACTAGTGAAATATACATGTTGGAGCGAGTGCTACTGGTGGGTGCTGCTATGGTGACCAGTGAGCTGAGATAAGGTGGGGCTTTACCTAGCAGAGACTTGTAGATGACCTGGAGCCAGTGCGAGGGCCAAGCGAGGGCCAGCCAACGAGAGCGTACAGGTCACAATGGTGGGTAGTATATGGGGCTTTGGTGACAAAACAGATGGCACTGTGATAGACTGCATCCAATTTGCTGAGTAGTGTGTTGGAGGCTATTTTGAAAATAACATCGCCAAAGTCAAGGATCGGTAGGATAGTCAGTTTTACGAGGGTATGTTTGGCAGCATGAGTGAAGGATGCTTTGTTGCGAAATAGGCAATTCTAGATTTAATTTTGGATTGGAGATGCTTAATGTGAGTCTGGAAAGAGAGTTTACAGTCTAACCAGACACCTAGGTATTTGTAGTTGTCCACATATTCTAAGTCAGAACCGTCCAGAGTAGTGATGCTGGATGGGCGGGGAGGTGTGGGGAGCGATCGGTTGAAGAGCATGCCTTTAGTTTTACTTGCATTTAAGAGCAGTTGGAGGCCACGGAAGGAGAGTTGTATGGCATTGAAGCTTGCCTGGAGGTGAGTTAATACAGTGTCCAAAGAGGGGCCAGAAGTATACAGAATGGTGTCGTCTGCGTAGAGGTGGATCAGAGAATCACCAGCAGCAAGAGCGACATCATTGATGTATACAGGGAAAAGAGTCTGCCCAAGGCTTGAACCGTGTGGCACCCCCATAGAGACTGCCAGAGGTCCGGACAACATGCCCTCTGATTTGACACACTGAACTCTGTCTGAGAAGTAGTTGGTGAACCAGGCGAGGCAGTCATTTGAGTCTGCCAATAAGAGTGTGGTGATTGACAGAGTCGAAAGCCTTGGCCAGGTCAATGAATACAGCTGCACAGTATTGTCTCTTATCGATCGCGGTTATGATATCGTTTAGGACCTTGAGCGTGGCTGAGTTGCACCCATGACCAGCTCTGTTTCCTAGCTTCAGTGCAGTGGGCAGCTTGGAGGAGGTGCTCTTATTCTCCATGGACTTTACAGTGTCCCAGAACCTTTTGGAGTTTGTGCTACAGGATGCAAATTTTGTTTTGAAAAAGCTATCCTTTGCTTTCCTAACTGCCTGTGTATATTGGTTCCTAACTTCCCTGAAAAGTTGCGTATCGCGTGGGCTATTCGATGGTAATGCATTACGCCACAGGATATTGTTGTGCTGGTCAAGGGCAGTCAGGTCTGGAGTGAACCAAGGGCTATATCTGTTCCTGGTACTACATTTTTGGAATGGGGCATGCTTATTTAAGATGGTGATGAAATCACTTTTAGATAATAACCAGGCATCCTTTACTGACAGAATGAGGTCAATATCCTTCCAGGATACCCGGGCCAGGGTAGAAAGGCCTGCTCGCTGAAGTGCTTCAGGGAGCGTTTGACAGTGATGAGAGGTGGTCGTTTGACCGCAGACCCATTTTGGACACAGGCAATGAGGCAGTGATCTTTGAGATCCTGGTTGAAGACAGCAGAGGTGTATTTGGAGGGCAGGTTGGTTAGGATGATATCTATGAGGGTGCTCATGTTTACAGATTTGGGGTTGTACCTGGTAGGTTCATTGATCATTTGTGTAAGATTGAGGGCATCAAGCTTAGATTGTAGGATGGCCGGGGTGTTAAGCATATCCCAGTTTAGGTCACCTAACAGCATGAGCTCTGAAGAAAGATGGGGGGCAATCAATTCACATAGGCTGTCCAGGGCACAGCTGGGGGCAGAAGGTGGTCTATAGCAAGCGGCAACGATGAGAGGCTTGTTTCTGGAAAGGTGGATTTTTAAAAGTAGAATCTCAAATTGTTTGGGCACAGACCTGGATAGTAAGACATAATTATTCAGGCTATCTCTGCAGTAGATTGCAATTCCGCCCCCTTTGGCAGTTCTGTCTTGTCAGAAAATGTTATAGTTTGGGATGGAATTTTCAGGGTTTTTGGTGGTCTTCCTATGCCAGGATTCAGACACGGCTAGGACATTTGGGTTGGCAGAGTGTACTAAAGCAGTGAATAAAACAAACTTAATGAACATGCACCTGTAGAACGGTCGTTAAGACACTAACAGCTCACAGATGGTAGGCAATTAAGGTCACAGTTATGAAAACCCAGGACACTAAAGAGGCCTTCCCAGTGACTGAAAAACATACTAAATACAGATGCCCAGGGTCCCTGCTCATCTGCGTGAACGTACCTAAGCATGCTGCAAGGAGGCACGAGAACTGCAGATGTGGCCAGGGCAATAAATTGCAATGTCCGTACTGTGAGACGCTTAAAACAGCGCTACAGGGAGACAGGATGGACAGCTGATCATCTTCGCAGTGGAAGACCATGTGTAACAACACCTGCACAGGATCAGTACATCCGAACATCACACCTGAGGGACAGGTACAGGATGGCAACAACAACTGCCCGAGTTACACCAGGAACGCACAATTCGTGCTCAGACTGTCCGCAATAGAGAGGCTGGACTGAGGGCTTGTAGGCCTGTTGTAAGGCAGGTCCTCACCAGACATCACCGGCAACAACGTCGCCTATGGGCACAAACCCACCGTTGCTGGACCAGACAGGACTGGCAATAAGTGCTCTTCACTGATGAGTCACAGTTTTGTCTCACCAGGGCTGATGGTCAGATTTGCGTTTATATTCGAAGGAATGAGCTTTACACCGAGGCCTGTACTCTGGAGCGGGATCAATTTGGAGGTGGAGGGTCCGTCATGGTCTGGGGCGGTGTGTCACAGCATCATCGGACTGAGCTTGTTGTCACTGCAGGCAATCTCAACGCTGTGCATTACAGGGAAGACATCCTCCTCCCTCATATGGTACCCTTCCTGCAGGCTCATCCTGACATGCCCCTCCCGCATGACAATGCCACCAGCCATACTGCTCGTTATGTGCATGATTTCCATTTCTCTTAGTCACATGTCTGTGGAACTTGTTCAGTTTATGTCTCAGTTGATGAATCTTGTTATGTTCATACAAATATTTACACATGTTAAGTTGTCTGAAAATAAACGCAGTTGACAGTGAGAGGACATTTATTTTTTTGCTGAGTTTATGTTAACATTGCCAAAGCAATTGAAGTAGATAATAAACACAAGTGAACAATAAACAATACAAATTAACAGTAAACATTACTCACAGAAGTTCCAATAAAACAAAGACATTTCAAATGTCATATTATGCCTATATACAGTGTTGTAACGATGTGCAAATAGTTAAAGTACAAAAAGGGAAATAAATAAACATAAATATGAGTTGTATTTACAATGGTATTTGTTTTTCACTAGTTGCCCTTTTCTTATGGCAACAAGTCACATATCTTGCTGCTGTGATGTCACACTGTGGTATTTCACCCAGTAGATATGTGAGTTTATCCAAATTGGGATTGTTTTCGAATTCTTTGTGGATCTGTGTAATCTGAGGGAAAAATGTCTCTCTCTCTCTCTCTCTCTCTCTCTCTCTCTCTCTCACCCCCCCCCCCCCCCTCTCCCTCCTTGATTTCTTTCTAGCTCTGGGTGAAACAAACAGTTTTGCCAGGCTTGTTAAGGAGACATATAAGGTTGAGGAGGTCTCTACTCTCAAAGCCCAGAGCTGAACATCTAAGACCCCCCCTCCCCTGCTGTCCCTCTATAACCCATGTTGAAACAGCCTTGTCGGAACGCTTGCCTCCAGAGCCGAAAGGAAGCCCTCCCTTCCCCTCACCCCCCTCACCCCCTGTGGGCCGTGGGTAGACAGGTTGTTGTGTGACGTGTCTTGGACCCTACCCAGAACCCCTTGCAGCCTGTGGATCAGTATCCAGGGACACGCCCCTCTCAGTGACCCGCGGAGCTGCAGACATTCCAACTGTCAACACGCATACATCCTCTCCTCTGTTTCTCTCCGTTCCTTGGTTTGTCTGGTTTGTTGGTTTATTCCTCCTAGTAATCTGTGGAGCCACAGCTGGGAGCGATGGATGGAGAGAAGAGGAGAGGAGGATGAGAGGAAAGTAGTAATTAGATTGTAAATGCTTCCTGATATTGGAGGACTTCAAAGGGTAAAAACATAAATGATGGGTGAGTGTGTATGTGCGCGTGTGCATGTGTGTGTGTGCCTGGTCTGTGTGTGTGGTTTGCATTATCATTAACAAAGGGGCACTGACTCCTCTCTCTCAGCCAGCTTGATGCACTAAAACAACGTTCATGAGTACATTTCATATCACGATGTTAAGAGTTCAGAACAAAATAGACTGAAAAACTGAAAACAATGAGCAGTAATGTGTGTAAAATGAGTGGTAGAGAGTGCTGGTATATCCCCAGCTCCTACTGACATCTGACCACAGCAATCAAACACAAAATGACATGTTGACTATTTCAATGGAACAAGTCATTTCTGATAATTACTGTTATTTGCAATAGTCCCAAAACACACCAATTACTGTTGTATGTCTGGTGCATTTTGATACATTATGTCTGTCTGAGCAGCCAGACAGAGGGATAGAAAGAGAGACAGACGGATGAGAATGAAACATAATAAGTAAAACATTCTGACAATTTCTTGCGGATATCTGAACTATAATGGTTCCACTCGAACAATAGCCCAACTTTCCATTATGTTTTATTATATTTTTTGACAAAGGTTCTATCTCGACAGTATTCAATTATTTTCTTAAGCACTGAAAGGGAATTTTTCCAAACAATGTTTCACAGGACTTATACAACTACCAGAGGCCTCTGTGTACTCATATGTTGTAGTCCCAAACTCTCCATATCCTCTTCGGTATAGTTGACCCCTGATCCCAAACGAATGGCCCCAGATATTACCCCCCTTCCGCCTCCCTCCTCTGTTCAACATGTCCTAACTCAAATTTGACATGCACTCACTGCGTGTTCATTGTGATCTTCACATTTGGAAATGTTTTAATGAAAAATGTTGAATGATAAAAAGGACTTTAAAGTTGTTCTGAGAGCAGAAGAGAGAGACGTCATTAGAGCAGAATATGGTAATCTATAAGCTGGTGAGATAACACGCAGCGAGAGAGAGATGCTCTTCCTTCCTACTATGCTAACCGGTGTGCTCAGAATGACCCCAGCTCATAATACGGTGTCTGTCTGTCTGTCTGTCTGTCTGTCTGTCTGTCTGTCTGTCTGTCTGTCTGTCTGTCTGTCTGTCTGCATACACGCACAAAGGACACTTCTTTACTCCTCTGCTCCAACTCTTGTTCTCAGGTGCAAATCAACCTCCATAAGGATTTGTTTTTAATTAACTGAAGAGAAAGAACATGCAGGCAAGAAACGATCTCCACTGTTCTTTTCTGCCTTTTTTTATTGGGGGGGGGGGGGGGGGGGGGATGCGTATGTTGTAAACACTTAAATACGTTAAAATATTTAATATAAAATATAATTAATAAAAAATCATATATTGGCTACGGTGCAGAAGGGACGCACTCCAGCAGATGTATTCTAGTCCATAACAGGCTTATCTGTGTGTTGTGGTCAGTCTTCTCCAGCTTCCCTCTGCCCTCATAAAGGCTCGAACCACAGGAAGACCACTGGGCCAGTCTGCAGTCCAACCATCAAACCACAAGTCTACCCAAACACACTCTCAGGCACACACAAACAAACATCTGTGTAACCAGACCTTCCCGAACGCTGAAACACACAAAAAAACCCACACATGCCGTTTAACAATTACACAATCCTATCCTACTATACCTCCTTAGCGTCACAGGAGTTATAGGCCTAAATCCCTACACCAAATACAGGAACGCTCAGCATAATCCTGGGAACATCAGTTTAAATCCAGAATATCCCACATACTCTAGCTATTACACCCAGACCCTGGCCTCTCATCCCCCCACTAGATCCATCAAAGAGATGTACTAATGTGTGGTCTATGAATTCATGTTAACACAGGCCATTAGCCCCTAACACACCTAGATGTTTTTATTAGACTGACCAGGAAATCCCTCTAACCTCTCTATCTGTAACCAGCTGTCACTAACATACGTTTTAACCAACAATCCCCTTTCAGTCGCTGAGTACTATGGAGAGAGGTCACGAATGCAAATAAAGCCAGAGCAAGCTAGACTAGAATGGACTGGATTTTTACTGGGAAGATTAGCGGTGAAAATCCTATGTTTCAAGTTATTTCCAAAGAATAGGTGAAAAAAGGAGGATTCGTGTGAGAGATTAAGTGAACAGACATATTGTCAGAAGTGGATTGATGTGTTTCTAACACAGTAGGTCTGGATCGTGATAACGGAGGCAAAGGAAGGATACTAAAAGGAGAAGATGACAAATATCTGAGAGCGCTTTGCCTTTCCCTTTAACCTCTTAGGTCCTTTATAGCTAGATAAGGACGAATCAAATCAAGTTAATCTAAACAGCAGTTCAAAGGCAACCGCCAGGAGTCAGACGAACGGCCAGGGGTCAGACGAACGGCCAGGGGTCACACTGGTTGTGACGAGCGGCACAAGCACACCAACAACACAAAAATGGCTCACGTCTTCAAGCAAAAAAAAAAGAAAGAGGGTGTAGGGTGACATGGGGAACAAATTAAAGATGAACAGTGGACTGGAGCATTCCCCCCTGAGAAATGCAAACAACTGTCTTTCGGTCTGGCTCTGTGACTCCCCAGCAGGGTGTCAGTTTCCTGGCCTGAAGGGGTCAGCGGTGGGCTGCTGGCAGAGCTGCGGCTCTGGAGGGGATGTTTCGAAGGGCATCCTGTGGCTAGTCTGGCATGGAGAGAATATTAAAGAGGCTTCGAATACACACAGCCCTGCCAGGCCTATCACACATTACACTGCAGACACTGTCACCTAGAGAGCCAGACAAACTCTGCAAGCTCACACACTGTATTCACTGCCTCCCAGATCATTTCTACTCATCCCAATTTCCCTCACCCCCTTCACCCACTCATCGTCCCCTTCACCCCTCTCCCGCTCACAACAGGCAATGTCCTGGGATCTGAAACCTTACCTCACATTTCTTTATGTCCTCCACCCCCCGCATCCCCTCACCCCTTCAGACCACTACTGCCCTCCCCCTCTGTCTCAGTCCCATGGGTGATGTCGTGTCCTCTCCGAGGGGTTCTGTTTATTTGTGTCGGAGTCTGTTTTACAGCTTGTGACTGACCCCACCTATTTTCTCACAAGTCATCTTCACAGCAGGGCTGCTTAACAGCTACTCTCCCAATTAACATAGCATTAACATAATATTAGCATGTGTGCATTCTGGTGTTGATGAAGAGAAAATAACAGTTTTTTAGAAAAGTGATTTTATTAAATGAAATAGCGAGAATCGCCTACGGACATTATTGTCTCTTTCTAAATACGGATTATTCGACTGTACACAAAATCAGACCTGCTGGTGTTGACTGATAGTTTTTGGTAGAGTTGTACGGCTCTGCAAAATAACGCAATAGTGTTCAGCAGGCGTATCAGAATGAATTGCCTGTTACAGGAACTGGATCAGAGACATGTTCACCAACAACTACAACAGCTCCAGATAGCGAGACTGTCTGTCAATTAAACACAAAACATCCCATGCTTTCATCTATGATCATCGTATTGATGCAGCCATTCAATCTAATGCAGAGCGGAAGACAGAGGTCAATCAGGGTACTCCTTTTACAGACAGAGAGGACAAGGAGGGGGATCTTCTCAGAGGTAGACAGGGGGAGAAGGGAGAAGGAGCTGAGTTGGGGCAAATTGAGACAGACAGAGAGCGAGAGCGAGAGAGCGGGGGGGGGGGGGGGGGATTCCGTGTGAATGAAAGGAAAGGGAGAGAGACAGTGAGTGGTGAAAACTAAAGTAGGCCAGCTGTTGATGATGAAGTCGTTGAATGTTTAATGTGAGTAGTGAACGTGTGAGAGGTGGGTAAGAGGAAAGACGTGTCAGCAGTACTGATTGGAGATCAGCCCGCGGGGCCTTACTGCTGTACTGGGTACCATGCCTGTCCCTCAGCACACACACGCCACTCAGACCTGCTGTCATGCTAGGACATCACATCTCAGACAGACCTGGCCTGTTGACAACACAGCTTTGTGATTCGTCTGATTTGTGTTCGTGATGCTGTGCAGAGTCAATGGTTTCCAAGGCAAAATTAACATGTGACAGTCAGAAATTCAACGTTTCTTGACCTGCAGTACAGGCGTCTGGTATGAAATGAGCAGGTACAGAGGTACAGTAGGCCCATGCACTCTGTCTTTTGGACTGTCTTTTTCCACATAGAAACGTAGCCAAACATTCTCTCAGTATGGCCTGTAATTCAGTAGTTGTCTGTGGGCCTGTGTGTTTGGCCTATGTTCAGCGTATGTCTGTGTTAGTTGTGTTTAGCTGTGTCTGTGGGCCTGTGTTTGCCTGTGCTTGTCTGTGTTAGCTGTCTGTGGGCCTGCCAATTTTGGTTTTTGCCCGAGCTGAATGAAATCATCAACGTTGGTTATTCGAATCACCAGTGTAGTGCTAGGGCAAAAACCAAAACGTGCACAGACACAGTATCTCTGAGTCTCTGGGCCTGCCTGTGTCAGTGTATTTAGCTGTGTCTGTGGGCCTGTGCGTTTGGCCCCGGCTACTGTGCTGCACTCAGCTACTGCTCTCTCTTCACTAATCCCTCCTCCTCATGAATACATTAACGCAGCGCGTCTTAAACTCAGCTTAGCTGCCGGCTCAGCACCACATCACATCCTATTACCTACTTTAAATCATTCATGTGACATCGTTTTCACTCAATTTCAGAAACACCCACGGACGGTTCAAATCTGCACATTTCACCGAGCTGTCGCAGCAGAGACCCTCTCTAAATGAACATTTGTCGTTGCGTACACAATCACACACACACAATCAGGCTTGCACACACACACACACACACACACACACACACACGTGCTACTACTCAAGCACACAGACACAGTTCTCCACATCTGAAAATAGCTTTTTCATCGTAATGTTGGAAGAGAAACTCTAGTTGTAAAAGCAATAAGATCAGAGAGAATAACTGATATTGTGTCATTTTAAAGAACCGACAATATTCAGTAAAACAAAGAAGTGCTTACTGTATGTAAATATTATGTGCCTACTGGAATAATTATTATCCTTTTGTCTATACAGATAGTTCAGTTAAAATAGCCAGTGGATAGCTTTCAAATTAAAATAAAACTACATTTATTTCCTACAGAACAGCTTAAAGGTGTACTTTACTGTGTTGCTGACAATAATAAATGAAAAACCTCTCCTCTCCTAAACTATTCACATATAAACCCTTTCTCAGGCTCTCCTCCAGGCTAGAAATCTAAAATTCAGATTGCCCCCAAACAACAACCACTCCTTTACTTAGGAATTCTCAATTTGCCCCAACACAGCTCTTAATTGCGTTGAAAGGTTTTGTAATGCTTCGGTAATTGGCAAAGTAATTAGCAAAGCCACCTAAAATCAACTCTGTGCATTAAACTGTTTTTATGTCTGACTGTTTGGTGAAGTGCACAGAGTGATTGTGAGACAATATGGGCATGCATGTGGGACAGCTTTTTAGCATTTAATAGAGAGTGACAGTCCTTGTTTAACCCTTTAAAGAGAACGCTTCAACTTCCCTTAAACCCCACATGAATCTTAACGACACAAATAATATATAAAGCTTTTAAAATAACAACTAAATCAGATCCTTCCACGTCTCTCAGACAAAGGGCAGGATGGAAAGGTCATTTCCCATTGAGCCGACATATGCAGCGTTTACCGTGAATGCAGCCTCCACGAACGCGGGAACGTTGCCTTTCAATCAAGCTGTAATGCAGATCTTCTGCAATATTTCGGCAATATGGATTGAATTCCACACATCATTGTTCTGTTTAAATTGAGTTAAGATTTCGCAAGATGTCTTCTCTCTCATTCTCTCTCATTCTCTCATTCTCTCTCTCTCTCTCTCTCCCTCTCTCTCATCTCTCTTGTTGTTGATAATTAGGTTATAAGGTGTTTAACTGGCTGTAATTAGATTCTACACCTCACAGCTGGCCCTCTGATAGGTGGGGAATAAGGTGCCTGGCGCATAATTAATATGTCATTATGAAACTGATTGAATCGCTGGGAAACACACGACACGGGTTCCATGGTGATAGGGTTTGTTTCTGGGCTTTGATAGGGCAATGGGTCATGGGAAAAAAATGTAGTGTTCGTGCTTCATGTATCTTGAGTTTACCTCTATCGTCTAAAAGGGCTTCACTGATGTGAAAGACGAAAGTAAATAGCAGGTAGACTTCCACCATACTGGTAGGCTTCCATACTGGTAGGTGAGTCCACCAAATCAGAGACAGTCGGGATGACCAGGGATGTTCTTTTGATAAATGTGTGAATTGGACCATTTTCCTGTCCTGCTAAGCATTCGAATTGTAACAAGTACTTTTGGGTGTCAAGGAAAAGGTATGGAGTAAAAAGTACAATATTTTCTTAAGGAATGTAGTGATGTGAAAGTAAAAGTAGTCAAAAATATAAATAGTAAAGTACAGATACCTAGTACTTTCAAGTATTTTTTACTTAAGTACTTTACACCACTGCCACCATACTGCTTTCACCTTACTATGTTTCCAGAGAAGAGACAAAGGGCTGAGACTTCTTTATCATTTATCATTTGCATTCAGATGCAAATAGGTACAGTATTCTGGATACAGTGCAGCTGCAAATAGGTACAGTATTCTGGATATAGTGCAGCTGCAAATAGGTACAGTATTCTGGATACAGTGCAGCTGCAAATAGGTACAGTATTCTGGATATAGTGCAGCTGCAAATAGGTACAGTTTTCTGGATATAGTGCAGCTGCAAATAGGTACAGTATTCTGGATATAGTGCAGCTGCAAATAAGTACAGTATTCTGGATATAGTGCCGATGTTTAGTTTAGAAGTACAGCACACACATCCAGTAACCTGCAAGTGCAGAGTAAAGTGATGGAAGAATGTCGAAAGCTCCCGGGTTAAAACTTTCAAATTAGCATTGAAAAGTGTGCGGGTATCTACTCTAGCCTTTGTTCATACTAGTGTATACCAGTGTGTGTGTGTGTGTAGGTGCATTGTAAAGAACTCACAAGGACCATTGGAGCATTACAGAACACATCGCTGTTTTTATTAAAGCCTCGACGGGCAATAATACTGAAAAAAGTGAACTCAGAACAGATGGTGCACGGCGAGCCCACGGCCTCTCTTTTTTTGTTGTTTCCTTTGTTTATTTGTCATTTTTCCTCTTTTTTTTTGTAAGAGTACATCAACTCCTGCTTTTATTGTAGCATGAATAACATCAATAAAAGAGAAAAAGAAATATACAACTTATATTACACTGTGTTATGAACAAAATATAAATCTATAACTCTATGTTATATGTACATAATTATCTTTCTCCATTTTGTCAAGTTGAGATGGTCAGATACGTGTTTCTTTTTTGGACTAACTCGGACTTTGTTTTGAGCTCCACTCGTGACATTTGATTGTCTTCATTGTTATTATCATCATCATCTTCATCGCGATCATGGTCACCATCGTCGCTGTATCACCCAACATCACCAGGGCCTATCATCCTGTCAACCTGCTCATGAAAAACGTTGGACTCTATTCATTAGTATAACTAGAGCCAAGTGTTTGTCCTGGTCAGGTCACAAAACTCCTGGCCCTAAGTACAGTATAATACCGCAGTATGTGGCAGACCTAGCAAGCTGGGATGATTGAACTTGTAAACCCCTCCTTTTCCCCACACTGTCTAGCCTACTAATCTAACCTACAGCTTCCAGCCAGAATACAGGACACCATTTCTCCAGCATTAGGTCTCACCGTGGCCTGATTGTGAGGTTGTCTATATGGCCAAGTATGATTGACTGCGAGGCTCACTATCTGGCAATAGGCATGGTTGTGATTGATTGTGTAAGAGTAAACATCTACAGCAAGCATGACTGGACTGGGTCACTATCTGGCAGCACACCTGTAGAGTGAGTGGACATGGCTAATGGCTAGGTCATTGTGTGGAGCTAAAACAAAGTAAAGTCCCCAGAGTCACATAGATATGACAGGTCATTACTTACTGAATGTCAGGTTATGCTGTAGAACATTGTTGAATTGGCAAAGTAAACACAGATTTTCCTATGGCTCGCAAATGTGCGGTGTGTGTGTGTGTGTGTGTGTGTGTGTGTGTGTGTGTGTGTGTGTTCTGATCATGTCCTAATTTGATCAAAATCCTGATCGTGTTATTCGAATTTTGCACAACTGTGTCTGCTAATAATTTGTGAGTCTGCTGTGTCTGTGTGTCCGCCAGCCTCAACGATGTTCCACGGCATCTCAGGTGAAATAGCAACCCTAGTAAACGAGAGCCTCGCTCCTTTGTTCAGAGGAAACAGAACAGGATAGAATAATAGAACCGTTTTCTTTTGTCTTCATAAAAAGAAAGAAAGTAGAAGAAACTTCACATTATACATGAACCATTACAAACAAACAAAAAAAAAATCACCTTCTTTTCTCTGACCACACAGAGTGTCTGAGTGCTTTTAGAAGTGGGTTTGGACATAAACGGGTTACGTTGTCAAGATGAGGGACGCGGATGGGGAGAGAGTTAGTGAATAGAAAGTCCAGTCTCCTTGGCGAAGAGCGACAGCCGTCCGTTGGCTGTCGTCCGTGTCGCTCCTCCTCCTCACCCAGCGTCCATATAGGATTAATACTAAACAAACAGAACAGATAAAAACAGAAACCAAAGAATATGCAAATTGCAAATAAAGTATAAAGTAAAAGGACAACATTAGATGTAAATACTCTAAACCAGCTAAATATAATAATGCTTCATTGAGCGAAGAAGTTTCATATTGGTCGTAATAAACCCAATAAGAGGCCAAAATAAATTATACTGTACATAACTTACTCAAATTGAAAGAAACGCTGACCATCATTATAATTATTGTTAATAATATTATTACACTGGAGGCAGTTTGAATAAAAATGATAAAATACAGTATTGAAATACAAAGGAAACACTGACGTGCTGATATGACGATCAGCTCCTCCCAATAAGAACAGCAGAATGACGTGTTTTAGGGACACGGACGGGGACAGAGTCAGACACTGGGGGACATAGAGGGGAACTCTCAGAGAGAGGGACAGAACGGGGACAGACAGCAAATACTCAAAACTACCAGTAGAAGCCCGCAGGAACACACCAAACTTCTATAACAAAATACACACCCATTTTGTGTGATATCAGTTGGGAGTATTACGAGAGGGTTTGGTGTTGTGGGTAAGAGTTGTTGGCTTGTGGTGCTGGCTGGATCAGTTGGCAGCGGATTAGAGTTGCTGTGGGGTTTCGATTGGGGAACTGGGGCTTGGGGATGTGTGTGTGTGTGAGTGTACAAGAAAGTCATAGGGCTTACTCTGTCTCTGTACACCAGGAATAGGGCTTTCTCTGTCTCTATACACCAGGATACTGAAGTACTGGGGGCTCACAGGGGAAACTCCAGTGTTTCTGTTTGTCTTGGAAAGGGACAGAGTTCTGGGATCTAGTGTCTAGTGATGACTAAACCAGCTCACACAGACAAAACACACACACACGCACAGCGAGCTTGCTTACACACACTCTCACACACATACAAGGGGGTGTTTCATATCTAAAATAAACCCTTGTTTGTACCTTCCAAAGACACAAAGTCCTCCTGATCAGAATAAAAAGGCAAGCCAAAGAAAGGGTAAAAGAACAAGAGTGTAAAAGGAGAGAAGAGGGTTGGTGGGAGATTGTCTCATTACACAGTACTGTCCAAGATGACCCATGATGAGAGACTGAGGTCCCCCCCACAGTCCCCTGAAGTGAGCCGGCCCTCACTGTCCAACACATGGCGGTGGCCCTGACTGGACTTTCCCATTTTGACTCTCATAAGGGGAGTCACACACACAGAGGGAGGATATCTGCTGACAGTACACTGCAGAGTTGAAGAAAGAAGAAGAATTCTAAATAAAACGTTTTGCTTTGACTTCCGTCAGGTGCTTTACAATGAAAAGGGAAAAATGTCTATTTTGTATCTATTATTAAAACTGTAGCACAAAAACAACAAATCACATTCACAAGCCACTTGTTGGCACCGTGTACCTGAGTGAGAATATCATAGAACCAAGAAAAAAAAAAGCTGTTTTAAAAGTGTCTCTTTCATAAACAAGCAGGTTGGCCATTTTAAAGTGTATCTTTAATCAACTGACAGGCCTGCTGTTTAAAAAAAAAATGTCTCTTTGAAGTCAAACTGGTCTAAAAGGTTGTTTTTTCTGTGTTTTCTCCTCATATAGTAGCTTACTCATGACATAATGTGTATCTCATCTTGCCTCTATGGCGTACACAGCAGTAATACTCTAGTACTCTGTAGTACTTCGTAGTACTTTGTTAGTCCGCTGTAGTACTGTGTAGTACTCAGCAGAAGTCACGGCAATCAACTCGCCTCCTCCTAGACTCCAGTCTGTGTAACAGTCAGTGTGAGTGACAGGTCCTGTGCTTGATTTGATTGGTCGGTTGCTGGTATCGAGATTCCAATGGGAGGGGCTTGGCTCTGAGGTCCCAGAGTCCTTGTTGGTTAAGTGGTAAAGGAGGGCGAGGTTTGTGACATTGAATGTGATTGGATATAAGGGACGGATAGTCTCTCAGGATTGGTGGACGGACGGGGATGTTTGCAGCAAGAAGCTGGGTATCTGATTCTGATTGGCTCTGCTTCCAGATTATTGGTGGTTGTCGTTATCGCTTCCATAATCTCCCTCCTCGTCCTCATAATCAAAGTCGTCGTACGCATCACCGTTGCTGTCGTCCAATCGCAACGCCTCCTGTTTGACTCGGGTCTCGTCTCCCTTGAGGCTGGGATGGTAGGGGGTCTGGAGGGGTGGGGCGACGGGCTCGGGGCTACTGGACAGTGAGGAGTGCTCCGAGGGCATCTGGGGGGAGGGCAAGCCTGCCATGGCGAGGGCACCTGGGTACACCACGCCCGCCGAGGACAAGGGCAGCTGGGCTTGTTGCCTGGAGAAAACCACAACACAACAGTTAGTACAGTTTAATAACACAATATAATGTAGAAATCTGAATGAATAAAACTAAATCCATCAGATGCATTCCATACAGCTGTTTTTACAGTCAACACAACGTGCTTTATAATAAACTCAGACCACAACGAGAAGTTACACAAAGGTAAGGGAAAACTCCTTATGAGGAAATACTTTATCCCACAGTCAGAAGTGTGTGTGTGTGTGTGGTTTTGGTTACTCACTCACCCCACAGTGAAGTACTGTCTCATCTCCTGCCGACGGTTCCTCATAATGGCCTTGTACTCTCCAATCCTCAGCTTCTTCCCGTCCACCAGACAGGTCCGTTTGGGCCGGGGTTTGTACTTGTAGTCCGGGTACTTCTCCAGGTGCTGCTTGCTCAGCCGGGCCTGCTCCTCATAGTACGGCTGCTTCTCCAGGTTAGTCATGGACTTCCAACGAGAACCTGGAGAGAGAGGGTGGGTGGGAGGGAGAGATGGAGAGAGGGAGAGAGGGAGAGAGAGGGTGGGTGGGAGGGAGAGATGGAGAGAGGGAGAGAGGGAGAGAGAGGGTGGGTGGGAGGGAGAGATGGAGAGAGGGAGAGAGGGAGAGAGAGGGTGGGTGGGAGGGAGAGATGGAGAGAGGGAGAGAGGGAGAGAGAGAGGGAGAGAGAGAGAAGGGGAAAGAGAGAGAGGGAGAGAGAGAGAGAGAGAGAGAGAGAAAGAGAGAGAGAGAGAGAGAGGGAAAGAGAGTTGAAAGCAGGTTAAGTGTTGTCCTCGTTCACTGTGTCCATCTCATCAGAGTTCAAAAATGAGTACCTCATTCTGTCCTTTTAACTTTATTAACACACACATAAGTGCGCAAGCAGACACACATTCCGACACACACAAGCGTGCGAGGAGACACGCAAGCACACAGCAAGCGTGCACGCAATGTTATTTAAATACAACACGTCCAATATGTTCACAGCCTCTTTGCAGAAGGCCTACCAAATTCTAAACCACCAAAACACATCTTCTCCAATCTGGCTCTTTACAGTATATCTGGCTGCAGTGTATAAGTGTGCCTGTGTGTCGATCGTGCTCTGGGCCCAGTGTGTGTGGTGTGGTGTGTGTGGTGTGTGTCTATCTGGGCTGAATTTACACTCTGTTACTACTGTCTGTTAATGGGTAAAAGCTGTCTGTGCTGGCCTGGTCAGCTAGCACACTCCTTTCCTTTCCCTTCCCTTCCCTGCTGGAATAGAAAACTCCTTCTGTTAACATTCGAGAGCGGGCCCTTATTAAAACCAGATTTCCCAGTGTTATAAAACGTTTAGGAGCTCTTTAAAATGTCAAACACAATCCCAGAGGTCTGGGGAGAATGTCACAGACTGGAGTGCTTGTTTAATGCATAATGAATTATATCATCGTCGTTGAAGCTCTCCGTTCTCTCTCCAGAGCTAGTCATTAAGCGCTAGTTCCACAATACCGCTTCTTGTGAGGAACGGGGGAACAGTGTGTGTGTGTGTGTGTGTGTGTGTGTGTCGTGTGTGTGTGTGTGGATTGTGTCGCGTCTCTCTCCCAGCCTTAGACGTCGTGTGTCTCTGGGGACCCCGCTAGGTTCCCAGCCCTCTGTCTCAGTAGCGCTGCTAGCTAACTACACTACAGATGTTCAGGCAACCAGAGATAAGGACGGGACAAAAGATGCTGTCAATCAGAGTGCTGCTGTCACAAAGAGAGACGGAGGTACGGTGTGCGATAGGGGCCACACAGAGCACAGTGACAATGACTGAGTACTGATGTGGTGTGGCTAGGGAGGAAGGGAGAGACGCACACACAAACAAGAAAGCAGGCAGGCAAGCATGCACACACACATGTACATGGAGATGTAATTTCCATAGAGAGGACTTGAGGGGAAGAGGGCAGACAGATCATGTATTCTTCTGCACCTGAGGAACGCAGAGAGAGAGAGAGAGAGAGAGAGAGAGAGAGAGAGAGAGAGAGAGAGAGAGAGAGAGAGAGAGAGAGAGAGAGAGAGAGAGAGAGGGAGCACTGCCTGGCTGCAACACAAGGGATCAGCTCAATCAGGTTAACACGCATTCTCACGCCTCTCTCCCTCTCTCCCCCGGTCTTCCACCTTCCACTCTCTCTCTATTCTTCCTTGAAAGGCAGGCAGGCACACTCCTTCTCTCCCCTCTCACACCCCTCTCTCCCTCCTCTAGCCGTCTGGAGGGGGTCTTAGTCTTACCGAGGATTTTGCTGATGTTGGAGTTGTGCATGTCAGGGAAAGCCTGGAGAATCTTCCTCCTCTCATCCTTTGCCCAGACCATGAAAGCATTCATGGGTCGTTTAATGTGCGGTTCACTGTTGCCTCGGCCCCGGGCCTCACGGAACATCCTGGAATCAGACACACTGGGGCTGCCTGTGGGAGGGAGGGGGAGAGAGTGGATGTAAACACATACATTAACACAATCCAACACACTTCTTCATATATGCATACAGTCTTAAACACACACACGCGCACGCGCACACACACACACACACACACACACACACACACACACACACACACACACACACACACACACACACACACACACACACACACACACACACACACACACTGTTTAAGACAAAGCACAAACGCATCTTTGTGCACACACACAAACACACACCATCTGAGTCTCCACTCATGGTGAAGTCCATCATGGCGTGGCTGAACTTCTCTCTGTCCTCTGACTGCTGCTTCAGCTGGTGGCTCAGACTCTCCAGAGCTGCCTTGTCCTGGAGAGGAGAGAGACACACAGTCAGTCAATCAGTCAGTAAACATGGGCACCAATCAATCAATTATCTAGAGACAATCAATCTTTAGACACATTAGACTGCCTTGTTTTCAGGGGGGAGAGAGACACAGGCGTCAGTCAATCAACATGTAAGGTTAACATATCAGTCAATAACCAGGCTATAAAGCTATAGATTAACACGTGTAGATACTGTATGTTGGATGTGTGCCAGAGGTTGTGTGTACCTGTGTTGTTAGGCTTGCTTAGTGGGGTAGAGGGCATAGTTAGTTGGCACTAAAGCATTGTGCTCTGGTCTTTAACCAGCCTGTCTATGTGGCAGGGTGGAGATAAGAGGGGCAGAGGGCAAGACTGGCACTAAAACAGGTAACAGCTGATGTCATTATGGGAATGACATTGAGATTGTGTTTGTGTCCATCTGCTATGATTGGATGTGTATGAGATTGACTGTGTGTGTTTTATCCCAGCAGCCAACTGCATGCTGGGTGTCTCTCTCCTCCTCTCTCTGAGGCCCTTGGGGTCGATCCATTAGAGAGAGAGGCGCTCCACACACACACACACACACACACACACACACACACACACACACACACACACACACACACACACACACACACACACACACACACACACACACACACACACACACACACACACACACACCGTGAAGGGCCACACTGCATGACCCCTTGCGTATTTATTACAGACAATAAAAGGCTGATTGACTGTCCATTTACATGGCTAATGCAACCAGCTGAAACACACACACACACACACACACAACCCCCCCCCCCCCCGCACACACACACATACATACACACACTCTTCCCCAAACCCAGAGCCTGCATTTACAGCTTAATTATACGATTAGAATCCATCCCAAAAGCCGTGCATCTTTAAAAACATCACTCCAGCCCTGGCCTAACCATTAGGAGATGGCCCAGCCAGACTGGCACCAGCCTAATGAAATGCATGTCTCTGTTTTACAGCACTACAATTTAATTGTTCAGCAGAGATAATTCATCAGATTTGAATAAATATCATCGCTAAAGAGAGGGAACGAGCGAGACCGAGAGAGAGAGAGGGGGAGCGAGAGTGGAGACAGTGAGGAAGAGCGAGAACAAGCGAGAGAAATGGGATTTGTCTGCGTGAAACTATTTCAGGGAAAAATGCTGCAGAGATGACTTGCGGTGAAACAAGTGACACCAGGAAACCCCCTGTCTCTTTAGTAAAACACTGCTAGCATTGATCGGTGCCTGTGTCATTGTACGTATGGAAAGTTCACTGCAACCTCAACGCCAATCAATCCCAAACCATTTAAAGGGTTGAAGAAGGGTTCATTGATATCAATATTAAAGTCCTACCGGCTGAGGGTCTACGGATAATAAAACAAACATCATTTCTAGGACATAACAACGGTAGAGAAAGACAGCATGGCTGTGTTTGACCCGAAAGCCTCTCGCTAAGTCAGAGTTGAAAATAAGTTGAGGTGTGGAAGTCGTTTAACAAACTGAAAGCAAAACTATTCATTGTGATTCATGTTGCTTGACTAATAAACTACACTAGGTGCTGCACTGTACCGTATAAAACTGACACCCAGGCATCATGTGTCACAGCGGTAACCTTCAGTCAGTGTCCAGTCATGAGTTATAGTAAAGTAGCCAACCTACACATGGTCTGCTCTATTTGAAACTATAGAGGACTGAGACTGGCCGACTGAGAGGAGAGGAGGATTATTCTTCTAATGTTGTTCATCCAGCTTCATCCATCCACCCGGCAATCATCCAGCTTCATCCATCCACCCAGCAATCAGGACAATTATAACCCCAGGGGATTAGGGGCGAGCTGGGCAGAGAGTAGTGGACCTGTCAGGTCCCTATGGAGCTATGGCTATGGGGTTCACATTGAAAGTCAACTCTGAATAAATTACATGCTTTAAATAAAAAAAAATGTCCATTTTAGGTATGAGACAAATGTGACAGGAGAGAGAGAGGGAAGACAGAGAGAGCGAGAGGGAGAGAGAGAGAGAGAGAGAGAGAGAGAGAGAGAGAGAGAGAGAGAGAGAGAGAGAGAGAGAGAGAGAGAGAGAGAGAGAGAGAGAGAGCTGTTGAATGTCAGCAGTGCAGATGCTCTTTAAGATCCAGTACGCTGCCGTGCTTGTGTGTGTGTGTGTGTGTGTGTTTGTGTGTGTGCGCGCGCTTGCGTGTGTGTGCCTCTGTGTGTGCACCAGCTGACTCCCAGTGTGTTTAACAAATAACCACAATTTAGCCACGCTGCCGAGGAGCGGGCGCCGTCACTTCGCATTAGCGTCTCCTCGACGCTTTGCTAGCAGGCTCCCCGTGCCCTCCTCCTGCACCCCCCTCGCCTCCCCCGTCTCCTCCAGCCTCCCCAACACCCACCCTGCCCCCAGCACGCCTCACACACACACACACACACACACTCACACACACACACACACACACACACACATTACCTCAGCCAAGGGTTTCTCTAACTGGCCAATTTACCTGTACTGCTCTTATTACACAGGTGATTGACAATTATGACCGTTTCGATATATACAGACAAAATGTTGAATTCCATTTCATCTTAACGTGCTATATCATATTACATACAATACATTGTGTTGCAATATATTTTACAAAGGTGATTTATACTAGAATATGACATTACATTTGAACATATTGTATCATATTACATTACATTGTAGGATAATATAGTATATTGTGCATTGCAGTACTTTGTAGACATTCTTATCTAGAGAGCGTCTGGGGATGTAGGGTTGGTCAAGTGCAGGTTCAGGTTCAGTTTTTGTATTTTTATTTATTTATTATTATTATAATTTTTTTATCATAATGTAGCTACTTTTCTAGAGGGGAATTTATTCCTAATTCTTTAATCTAATGTCATGGTACAGGGTTATCTCCTGTTAGTAGTATGAGGACAGAAGGCATTTGGTTGTGTTGAATAAAAGAATAGTTGTAAGGTTAAGGATGTACTAACATATCTGACCTTGTCGGAGCGCCCGTTGTTCAGGCTGAGGTTGTTGACGGCGGCAACCTTGGCGTCCAACACCTGCTGTTCTCTCTTCAGCTGCTCCTTCATCTGTCTGGCCTCAGCGAAGGCCTTGGTCACAGCCTCGTGGTCGTTCAGATAGCCCCCGGAGGACAGGGATGACAGCAGGTCTGAGAGAGATACACAGAAGAGCATGTTCCTATTTAAAAACTCAATGAGGGGAAATATCAGGAATGAGTTTTTTATGTATATATACACTACCGTACAAAGTTAAGGTCACTTAGAAATGTCCTTGTTTTTGAAAGAAAAGCACATTTTTTTTGTCCATTAAAATAACATCTAATTGATCAGAAATAAAGTGTAGACATTGTTAATGTTGTAAATGACTTTTTAATGGAATATCTACATAGGCGTACAGCGGCCCATTATCAGCAACCATCACTCCTATGTTCCAATGGCACGTTGTGTTAGCTAATCCATGTTTTTTTTAATTATGTTAGTCCAGCTGAAAACTGTTGTACTGATTAAAGAAGCAATAAAACTGGCCTTCTTTAGACAAGTTGAGTATCTGGAGCATCAGCACTTACAGGTTTCGATCAGCACTTACAGGTTCAAAATGGCCAGAAATAAAGACCTTTCTTCTAAAACTCGTCAGTCTGTTCTTGTTCTGAGAAATGAAGACTATTCCATGCGAGAAATTGCCAAGAAACTGAAGATCTGGTACAACGCTGTGTACTACTCCCTTCACAGATAGCGCAAACTGGCCCTAACCAGAATAGAAAGAGGAGTGGGAGGCCCCGGTCCACACCTGAGCAAGAGGACAAGTACATTAGAGTGTCGAGTTTGAGAAACAGATGCCTCACAAGTCCTCAACTGGCAGCTTCATTGTACCCGCAAAACACCAGTCTCAACATCAACAATGAAGAGGTGACTCCGGGATGCTGGCCCTTCTAGGCAGAGTTCCTCTGTCCAGCGTCTGTGTTATTTTGCCCATCTTAATCTTAAATTTTGATTGGATAGTCTGAGATATGGCTTTTCTTTGCAGAGTCGCCTCTTCACTGTTAACTTTGAGACTGGTGTTTCGCGGGTACTATTTAATGAAGCTGCCAGGTAGCCTAGGGGGCGGCAGGTAGTCTAGTGGTTAGAGCGTTGGGCCAGTAACCAAAAGGTTGCTAAATCAAATCCCTGGGCTGACAAGGTAAAAATCTGTTGTTCTGCCCCCAAACAAGGCAGTTAACCCAGTAGGCCATCATTGTAAATAACAATTTGTTCTTAACTGATTTACCTAGTTAAATAAATGTTCAATACAAAAAATATTATGGACAAAAAAATGTGCTTTTCTTTCAAAAACAAAGACATTTCTAAGTGACCCCAAACTTTTGAACGGTAGTGTATACTGTATGTGTGTATTTTAGTTTACCATTTTTTTTATCAAAATAGAATTGACTAGAGCTTTGATTGTTGGTTGTTCAACTGTAAATCTGTTTGTCAGATTGCAGATCGCTCCAGCTCTTTTAGAGATAAACTATTTGGATGTAAACAGTCTCTAAGGCCATCCAGAATAAACACTGTCCTTAACCCCTGTGAGGTAAATACATGACACACAACCACAGGGGAAACACACACACACATGCAGTCGTACACTCACCCGGACACAGACTGACCAGTTGACTGCTAAGGCTGTGTGTGTGACCCGTGGCCAGGTCGGCTCTCTCTTAGCCTCCACTGGGAGACGTGTGCATGGGTGCGTGTGACCTTCAGATCACACATACAGACACCCCTGTCAAAACCCTGCCATTTTAAGTCTGGATGTTATTTCCCCTGGTGAACCTCACTCCCACCCAGCGGCAGACAGAAACCGCACCAGAACGGTAAACACAGGGTACAAAGGTATCCTGACAGACCATCTAAAAGTCCATTCCCTCAAATCTCAAATCTCCACATCATTCAGATTTACTGAAAAGCCCCAGCATTCCTCCCGAAAGGGGATACAGGTTTTTTGTCGTTGTTGCACAAATACACACACATCCATGCTTGCTCGCTCGCACACACACACACACAAACACACACACACACACATCCTTTCCGCCTGCCAGTCCACGCAAACACACACATTCCCTCACTATCCATTTAGTCTTTTTCATCCAAAAGCTCATGGAATTCTTTGAAGAGTAGAAAAGCGCAGGCGGCATCCCGGAAGATTACTCCTATTAAACCCAAAAAGCCTGCTAATTTGCCCCTCCGGAAACATCTGCCCAACACATATCAAAGATGATTCTCTGCTTCTTTTCAGCGTTGTTATTTGTGTTATTGTCGCAGCTTAGCGGACGGAGCGGCAGCAGCATCTGCTGTGTGATTGTGAGAGGCGGGAGGTCGGAGGGAGGGATGAGGGATGAGGGAGGCCGTGCTATCGCTCTCTCTCCATCTCTGGGTTAACAAAGAGCTGCTCCAAGCTTATGGCCCTTTATCTGTCACTAATCCCTCCTGCTAATGCCATCTCAGGGCAGATTACACTCTCAGATTTGTAATGACAGAGGAGTGAACTCTTACAGAAGTCATAACGGCAAAATTGGATGCAGAGGGCTGGAGAGAGAGAGAGGCCGGTGTTGTGGGCTGTGATGGCTGGCTTGCTGGATGGTAGTGGGTTTTAATCTGGATTCAATGTGTGTGTGTGTGTGTGTGTGTGTGTGTGAGCAGAGATGTACTGTGTCTGCGTTCTTCTCTCTCGTTATGTGTGTGTGAGTGTGTGTGTGTGTACTGTGTGTGTGTCCTTGAGTGTCTGATTGCCAACCTAGGCATGACCCAGATAGGAGGGCTGGGGACAACAGTGAGACCCAGCCAGAGCCCAAACCCTACCCTACCCTGCAGCCTCACTCTGCCCTGGCCTGGCACTAATTATTCAGAGTGGCCACAGACACACTGTTGAAATTAGACAGTCACACAGAGTGGGTCTCAGCAGTAGAGGTCACAGACACTGACAGGCATTCAAAGTTCAGTCCTTCAGATCAGACTCTCGGAGACTGTCATTGAGGAGAGGTTGGATTGTGGGAGATAGACTGATAGAGGACAGATGCTGCGAGGAGACTGGGCAGAGAGGAGCACGCACACAAAGACAATGAATAATAACCATGTGTTATTAAATCCATTGAAAGTCATAACTCCCTGTCTCTCTGTGTTTGACTGCAATAGAAAACGACGTGAATCTTTGCCTGACCTGGTAACACTAACAGGAACCGACGGAAACAGACTGTGTGCCGTGGCAGCAGACAGACACTCATTGTGATCTAAATGAAACGGCTTGCCTCAACATGTTCCATCTGAAATCCATTTGTCAGAACAAAAAACAACTGGGATGTAAATCCACTAATCTACTATTAAATCCTGCGATTTGTTGAAAAACACTGAGATTAGAAAGAATACAAGTTAGAAATGGCTAACTGCTGCAAAAGGAGGAGGGGTGTGTGTATTATAATGTGTGTGTATTATAATGTGTGTGTGTATTATAATGTGTGTGTGTATTATAATGTGTGTGTATTATAATGTGTGTGTGTATTATAATGTGTGTGTATTATAATGTGTGTGTATTATAATGTGTGTGTATTATAATGTGTGTGTGTATTATAATGTGTGTGTGTATTATAATGTGTGTGTGTATTATAATAGCTGTGTGTGTATTATAATAGCTGTGTGTGTGTGTGTGTGTGTGTGTGTGTGTGTGTGTGTGTGTGTGTGTGTGTGTGTGTGTGTGTGTGAGTTCTAACAGCCATGTCGTGTGTTTATAATAGCCTTGTGGTCTGTGTGTGTGTCTGCTGTTATTGTGTTATTAATGCAGGTTGTTATGTGTGTATCGTTCTATAAGAGGCTTGTCTAATCTCATCTGTGATAAATCCCGCCTGTCACACAGCTACTCTATTCATCTGAAAAACACACTCTCCTCTTCCATCACTCCATTTCCCCTCCTATCCTTCACACTCCTCCATCTCTCCACCTCCTCCTCCTTTTCCTCCTCCTCCTCCTCTTCCTATTCAAACTCCTGTTTAACCATCCCTGCCTCTCTGGCTAATAAACGCTTGACAATAATATACCCTATAGGCATACACAATGGGAAAACATAGCCTACACTAATTATAGCATTTTCTTTTATTTTGTATTAATTTGTTTTGTTTTTTGTTACTTTTAACCCCTTTTCTCCCCAATTGGTAGTTACAGTCTTGTCTCATCGCTGCAACTCCAGAACAGACTCGGTCGAGAGCCATGCGTCCTCCGAAACACAACCCAACCAAGCCACACTGCTTCTTGACACAACGGCCACTTAACCCGGAAGCCAGCCGCACCAATGTGTCGGAGGAAATATCGTGCACCTGGCGACCGTGTCAGCATGCACTGCGCCCGGCCCACCACAGGAGTCGCTAGTGCGCGATGGGACAAGGATATCCCTGCCGGCCAAATCCTCCCCTAACCAGGACGACGTTGCGCTAATTGTGCGCCGCCCCATGGGTCTCCCGGTCGCGGCCGCCTGGACTCAAACCCAGAAACTCTAGAGCTAGCTAGCTTAGACCACTGCACCACTCGGAGACCTAATTATAGCATATTTACATGTGTGAACACACATTGTTGTCAGTGAATCAGTGTTTCATGAATACATTACTTAAAACACTACTTAATGGTGATGTGAGTGAAATAAATGACATTCATGTGCATACTTACTTAAAATATCTACTACTGCTATTATTATTATTATTATTATTATATTACTACCACTACTTATTCTATTATGGATTAAATAGTTTCTTCCCTACTAATATTATTATTATTGTTATTATTATTGATATTATTATATTACTACCACTACGACTACTTATTCTATAATGGATTAAATAGTTTCTTCCCTCCTCAACAATCTACACACAATGTCCCAAAATGATAAAGCAAAAACAGGTTTTTAGACATTTTTTGAGATTGATAAAAATAAAAATTAACGGAAATATCACATTTACATAAGTATTCAGACCCTTTACTCAGTACTTTGTTGAAGCACTTTTGGCAGCCATTACAGCCTTGAGTCTTCTTGGATATAACGCTACAAGCTTGGCACAATGGGAGTTTCTCCCATTCTTCTCTGCAGATCCTCTAAAGCTCTGTCAGGTTGGATGGGGAGCGTCACTGCAAAGCTATTTTCAGGTGTCTCCAGAGATTTGGTTTAAGTCCGGGCTCTGGCTGGGCCACTCAAGGACATTCAGAGACTTGTCCCGAAGCCACTCCTGAGTTGTCTTGGCTGTGTGCTTAGGGTCGTTGTCCTGTTGGAAAGTGAACCTTCGCCCCAGTCTGAGGTCCTGAGCAGGTTTTCATCAAAGATCTCTCTGTATTTCGCTCCGTTCATCTATCCCTCTATCCTGACTAGTCTCGCAGTTCCTGCCGCTGCATAACATCCCCACAGCATGATTCTGCCACCACCATGCTTCACTGTTGGGATGGTATTAGCCAGGTGATGAGCGGTGCCTGGTTTCCTCCAGATGTGACGCTTGGCATTCAGACCAAAGAGTTCAATCTTGGTTTCATCAGACCAGAGAATATTGTTTTTCATGGTCTAAGAATCCAGTCATTTAGGTGCCTTTTGGAAAACTCCAAGTGGGCTGACATGTGCCTTTTACTGAGGAGGGGCTTCCGTCTGGCCACTCTACCATTAAGGCCTGATTAGTGGAGTGCTGCAGAGGAGATGGTTCTCCCATCTCCACAGAGGAACTCTGGAGCTCTGTCAGAGTGACCATCGGGTTCTTGGTCACCTCCCTCATCAAGGCCCTTCTCCCCTGATTGCTCAGTTTGGCCGGCCGCCAGCTTTAGGAATGATGAAGGCCACTGTGTTCTTGGGGACCTTCAATGCAGCAGACATTTTTTGGTACCCTTCCCCAGGTCTGTGCCTCGACACAATCCTGTCTCAGAGCTCTACGGACATTTCCTTCGAACTCATGGTTTGGTTTTTGCTCTGACATATACTGTCAACTGTAGAACCTTATATAGACAGGTGTCTGCCTTTCCAAATCATGTCCAATCAATTGAATTTTCCACAGGTGGACTCCAATCAAGTTGTAGAAACATCTCAAGGATGATCAATGGAAACAGGATGCACCTGAGGTCAATTTCGAGTCTCATCACAAAGGGTCTAAATACTTATATAAATAAGTTATTTTTGTTTTTCATTTTTAATACATTTGCAAACATTGCTAAAAAGCTATTGTGTGTAGATTGATGAGATTAAAAAAATATATTTTATTTAAAAACAATCAGAAATGTGAAAAAAGTGAAGGGGTCTGAATACTTTCGCACTGAATATACAGTTGAAGTCGGAAGTTTACATACACCTTAGCCAAAAACATGTAAACTCAGTTTTTCACAATTCCTGACATTTAATCCTAGTAAAAATTCCCTGTCTTAGGACAGTTAGGATCACCACTTTATTTTAAGAATGTGAAATGTCAGAATAACAGTGGAGAGAATGACTTATTTCAGCTTTAGTTTCTTTCATCACATTCCCAGTGGGTCAGAAGTTTACATGCACTCAATTAATATTTGGTAGCATTGCCTTTAAATTTTTTAACTTTGGTCAAACATTTTGGGTAGCCTTCCACAAGCTTAAAACAATAAGTTGGGTGAATTTTGGCCCATTCCTCCTGACCGAGCTGGTGTAACTGAGTCAGGTTTGTAGGCCTCCTTGCTCACACACACTTTTTCAGTTCTGCCCACAAACGTTCTGTAGAATTTAGGTCAGCGCTTTGTGACTCCAATACCTTGACTTTGTTGTCCTTAAGCCATTTTAACACAATTTGGAAGTATGCTTGGGGTCATTGTCCATTTGGAAGACCCATTAGCGACCAAGCTTTAACTTCCTGACTGATGTCTTGAGATGTTGCTCCAATATATCCACATAATTTTCCTCCTTCATGATGCCATCTATTTTGTGAAGTGCACCAGTCCCTCCTGCAGCAAAGCAGCCCCACAACATGATGCTGCCACCCCCGTGCTTCACGGTTGGGATCGTGTTCTTCGGCTTGCAAGCCTCCCCCTTTTTCCCCTTTTTCCACCAAACATAATGATGGTCATTATGGCCAAACAGTTTTATTTTTGTTTCATCAGACCAGAGGACATTCCCCAAAACGTATGATCTTTGTCCACATGTGCAGTTGCAAACCGTAGTCTGGCTTTTTTCTAGCGGTTTTTCTAGCGGTTTTGGAGCAGTGGCTTCTTCCTTGCTGAACGGCCTTTCAGGTTATGTCGATATAGAACTGCTTTACTGTGGATATAGATACTTTTGTACCTGTTTCCTCCAGCATCTTCACAAGGTCCTTCGCTGTTGTTCTGGGATTGATTTGCACTTTTCGTACCAAAGTATGTTAATCTCTAGGAGACAGAACGCGTCTCCTTCCTGAGCGGTATGACGGCTGCGTGGTCCCATGGTGTTTATACTTACTATTGTTTGTACAGATGAACGTGGTACCTTCAGGTGTTTGGAAATTGCTCCCAAGGATGAACCAGACTTGTGGAGGTCTACAATTTTGTTTCTGATGTCAAGGAAAGAGGAACTGAGTTTGAAGGTTGGTCTTGAAATACATCCACAGGTACACCTCCAATTGACTCAAATGATGTCAATTAGCCTAATCGAAGCTTCTAAAGCCATGACATAATTTTCTGGAATCTTCCAAGCTGTTAAAAGGCACAGTCAACTTCTGAATGAAGTGAATTATAAGTTAAATAATCTGTCTGTTAACAATGGTTGTAAAAATGACTTGTGTCATGCACAAAGTAGGAGTCCTAACCGACTTGCCAAAGCTATAGTTTGTTAACAAGAAATTTGTGGAGTGGTTGAAAAACGAGTTTTAATGACTCCAACCTAAGTGTATGTAAACTTCCGACTTCAACTGTATATATATATATTATATATACATATATATATATATATATATATATATATATATATATATATATATATATATATATATATATATATATATATATATATATATATATATGTGTGTGTGTGTGTGTGTGTGTGTTATGTTCAATTTGTGTATGTGTGGTGAGTGGGCGCAGTCCCTTACCTATGGAGCTGACTCTGGACGGTGGTCCTCCGATGCTGGAGGGGGCTGTGCTGTGTTTCATGGACCCGGTGCTATGGTGGCCCAGCTTCATGGTGGGGACCTGTGGGGAAGCGGGGGAGGTGGGTGACTTGCTCTCGCTTGCTGTCTTAGGCTTGGACGACAGGTTCAGGGGCTGAGCACCCTCGTCCTGCAAAATCAAAACACACCAGTTGTGGCCTAGTGGTCGCTGGGTGGGTTCAACCAATCACCGAGGATCACCTGAGACGTTTGCCCAATCAGAAGGCTTGGATTGGATTCTACAGCAAGGCAGAGTGGACAAACCTGTCCCATAGGGCTCAAACCACAGGATGAGATTCCCAAACAAAGCTAAAATAGATACTGTATTCCCCATGCCATGGAAGAGAGTCATGCACATTCTCTGCCTCCTGAAAGAGGTACTGGACATGCAATGCCTCAAGGTGAGAATTG